>NW_026000255.1:937433-950194 GCF_001458135.2 Marmota marmota marmota | reverse complement strand
CCCACCTCTCATCCCTGTTAAATGTTAATCTTCTTCTCCTGCTCTTCGTCCCTACTCTGTTCTTAGTTACTCTCCTTATATCAAAGTAGACATTTGGCATTTGTTTTTTAGGGATTGGCTAGCTTCACTTAGCATAATCTGCTCTAATGGATCATTTGTTTTAAAGGTAGAGAATTCCAACTATGAATTTTTCTTTTGAGTACTAGTTTTGTTGCACACCAGAAGTTTTTGGTATGTTGTGATTTCTTTTGTATTCATCTCAGAATATTAATTTCTCTTTTAATATCATCTTTGCTCCATTGGTTGTTTAAAACTGTGTTGTGTAATTTCTCCACTTATGGATTTTTAATTTAATTCCTTTGTGGTCAGATAAGATACTTTGTATAATTTCGGTCTTTTTAAAATTTATGGAAATTGGCTTTGTGGCTAAGTAATATGTACCTTGAAGAATGTTCTATTTTCGCTTAAAAACGTGTTTTGCATTGTTGTTGGTTAGAGTGTTTTGTATATATGTCTATTAGGTCGAATTGCTTTAGATGTCATTCAAGTCTTCCATTTTCCTTAATTATCTGTGTGTTTATTTTTCAATTCAAATCAGGTATAGAAGTCTCTGTTATTTTGGAACTATGTATTTAATTCTGTCCAGGTTGCTTTATATAATTTAGGATTTTGATATTTGATGCATGTTTTTAATTGTTATATATTCTTGGCAAATTGACCCTTTTATCAACATATAATGTACTTCTTTGTTTCCTGTGACAGTTTTTGACTTAAAGTTTATTTTTGATATTAATACAGCTGCTGTAGCTCTTCTGTACCCTGTATCTCATCATACACAAAAATCAACTCAAAATGGATCAAAGACCCAATACTTCCTTTTCTGTTCAACCTTGGATTTAGCACCTGAGTACTTCCTTGTATACATGGCCTTTCTGGAATACATAGCAAATCAAGAATTTCTGTCAGTTCCTCTAAACAGGACAGAATTTCAGCTGGAGTGGGCTTCTCTTTCTTGGGCTTCTTAGCCTTAGTGTTACCCTTTTAAACCATGCCAATGGCATCAGCCTTCTTGGCTCTAAATTTCTTCTCCCTAGTGTCTGATTTCTCAGCATTGTCACCTACTATCCACGCAAAAGAATAAAGTTTCTGAAAGGACTCTCAGTTGCCCCTGGGCATGCCTGATCCTTGTAGATATTGACTTAATGTCTCCAGTTATGGTTGGCCTGGGGCACAGTTTTCTAATACAATACATATATAATATATAATGGACAAATCAGGATAACTAACATTTTTGCTTCCTTATATATTTCATTGAGTTTGGAACCTTTGAACTCTTCTTCTCTAGATAATAGGTTGTTGTAAAATATAGTCACCCCACTGTTCTGTTGAACTCATTTCTCCTATTTAACTGTATTTTGGTATCCATTATCCACCCTCCTCCTGTCTCCCCTTACAACTATTCTTTCTAGCCTCTAGTAGTCACTATTATATTCTCTTGTTTGAGATCAACTTTTTGGCTTCCACATATAATTGAAGGCATCATGGTCATTATTTTTAAATTGAAATGATCTGTGTCCTTTTTTCCCCTCTTCTGAGAATCCCATAATTAATATATTAGTCTGCTTAGTTGTGTCCTACAAGTCTCCTCAGCTCTGTTCATTTATCTTTATTCTTTTTTAAAAAAATATTTATTCTTAAGTTTTAGGTAGATACAATATCTTTATTTTACATTTATGTAGTGCTGAGGATCAAACCCAGTGCCTCACACATGCTAGGTGAGCACTGTACCACTGAGCCACAACCCTAGTCCATTTAATCTTTATTCTTTAATCTCATTATTCCTTTGTCTTTCTGTTCTTTAGACTTGGGAATTTCAACAAACTTATCTTTAAGTTAACTGATTTTTTTCTTCTGCCTATTCAAATCAACTGTTGAATCTCTCTACTGAATTTTTCATTTCATTTTCATTTTACTCCACAATTTCTGTTTGGTTTCTTTTCAGAATTTCCCTCTCTTTCTTGATATTCTAATTTTGTTACATATTACTTTCCTGATTTGTTTAGTTCTTTTTTGTGGGGTTTTCCATAGCTCTTTAAGTATATTCTAGACAATTGTCTAGTAAGTGCAATGAGTGGGCTTCCTCAGATATATTATTTATTGATTTATATTATTCCCTTGATTGAGCCATGGTTTCCTATTATTTCCTTTGTGTTATGATGCTTTGACAAAGTCAGTCATTTGGTTATTATAATGTGGCTATTTTGGAAATCAGATTCTCGTGTTTTGTTGTTGGTTTGTTTTTCACTTGTTTTTTAAATTTTCTTTTTAATTTTTGAAGGCTATAGTCATCGGTTTTGAGACTTTTCCAAACATTTTTTGCAAAAATTATTCCTTTCTGTGTGTGCCCATTGAAGTCTCTGTTCCTTTAGGTCATGTTCACTTAATGTTTTGATAAAGATTTCCTTGAATGCCAGGAACTGAAACACATAAAAATAAATGGATGAATGCACACATAGCCATGCACATGCACACACAAGCACACAAAGGATAGAAAAATCACTTTCCCCACTCTGAAGACTAGATTTGTCCTGGGGAAGTCCTTCATTAACTTTGCCTTCTCTGAGTCTAGGGACAAGGTGAGATGAAAGCAGAAAGCAATCTCCGGACTTTCTCAGTGTACATCCTCCTAAGCATAAATGTGACCTTCTAAATTTTGTATTTTCTGTGATGTATGGCCATTTTGAAGTCTGTGTTTCATTGGCTAAGTTCTTAGTATTTTGACAAAGTTTCCTTAGGTGTGTAAAGTCAAAAAGAAAAAAATTTAGGTAACAAAAAAATGCCCTCCCAGTCTTTGCATGTTAGCTCTGTGTTTACAGTTTAGCCAGTCTGTATTATAACCCTGCTTTAGCTTTCACTTCATGTATGTCTGGGCCTATAGGTCAGGCAGAGGTGAGAATGGGGATTTCTTAGGCCTTTTGTGAACAGGTGTCAATCCATGGGCATATATGTGACTTTCATGATCCTTTAGTATACAGAGGAGCTTTCAAAAACCCTACTGCTGCACACATGTCTATCCCAGTGTCTTTACCCAGGATCTTTTATCTGCCTATTGTTTCTCATGAGTGAATATCCATAGCCCCAGTCTGTTGCAACCAATCGCTTTGCTTTTCAATGTTTTCAGCACATGCTGCCTAGGAATTTGCCTGAGTCTTTGGAGCACTGTTATAGATTTCTACCAGACGGACCAAAACAGTCAACTTCAATTCTTTTTTAATTTTGTCCTTTTTAGTTATACATGACAGTAAAATCTATTTTGATATATTTATACAAGCATGGAATATATCTTATTCTAATTAGGATCCCAGTCTGTGGTTGTACTTGAGTATCAGATAAGTCAGAAAGATACTAGAATGTCAAAGGAAATGTAAGTAGGAAATAAAAGTAAACTAAGGCCCAGGAGAAGCATTCAGCTTTTTGTAAGGTTAAGATTTGCTTTACTAGCAATCCTTTATTTACCTTTGTCTAGAATTTGCACAAGAGATTAATAGTAGTATAATTCTGTGAGTTTTGGAACTATATTAAGTATAATCTAGAGTCTAGAAATTTAAGAAGTTTGAGTGCACCCTAGAACTCAAGCTGCTAGGGACTAAAAGACAAGGGGAGATATGACTATGAACTACAAAAAAAAAAAAGTACAGTACTCTCGTACAATTTGTGGGGGGTGGGAGGTGGTACCAGGGATGGAACTCAGGGATGCTCAACCACTGAGAGACATCCTCAGCCCTATTTTTGTATTTTATTTAGAGACAGGGTCTCACTGAGTTGCTTAACGCCTCACTTTTTGCTGAGGCTGGCTTCGAACTCATGATCCTCCTGCCTCAGCCTCCTGAGCTGCTGGGATTACAGGTGTGCCTACACCTGGTTTATACGCTTTTTTATTATGTGATAAAATGCACATAGTATAAAATTTACAATTTTATCCATAGTAAAATGTAAAGCTTAATAACTTTAAATATATTCACAATGTTGTGCAACCATCTCCTCTATGTAGTTCCAGATCTTATTCAAAACCCCAAAAATTGTAGTTGTTAAGTAGTAACTTCCTCTTTCTCTGTGCACACAGTACCTGGAAACCAGAACCCCTCTTTCTGTCTCTATGGAATTGCCTATACTGGATAGTTCATACAAATGGAATCATACAATATGAGGACTGGTGTGTCTGGCTTTGTCACTCAGCATAATGTTTTCAATGTTCATGTTTTAGCATGTATCAGTACTTCATTTCTTTTGTAGGTGGATAATATTCTGTTTTATGAGTATGCCACATTTTGTTTACTCATTTATCTATTGATAGAAATCTGGGGGTTTTTTTTCCTCTTTTGACTATTGTGACTAGTGTTGCTATGAATATTCAAGTACAAATATTTATTTGAATACCTGTCTTCGATTATTTGGGGTATACACCTAGAAGAGGAATTTCTAGATCATGCGATAATTCTATTTTAGAAACCACCAAAACGTTTTCTCTTTAACATTTCCACTAGCAATGTATGTTACATTTTCTCCATATCTTTGTTAGCATTTGTTTTCCATTTTTAAAATTATAGCCATCTAGTTGTGAAGTACTATCATTTATAGTTTTAGCTCTTATACTTCAGTATTTTTTTAATATTTTTTTATTGTGTATGGACATGATACCTTTATTTTAACATGATGCTGAGGATTGAACCCAGTTCCTCACACATGCTAGGTAAGCACTCTACCACTGAACTACAACCCCGGTCCTATACTTCAGTCTTTTATCAATTTTGGCTGTTTTCTGTTTCTAGTATAAAGTAAAGTTCTGACTTCTTTCTTTTGCATAATGGTCCTGTTTCCTAGTACCATTATTAAATCATTCATTCTTTCATATTATTCATTGAGTTACTCTTTTTTGATTACTGGGGATTGAACCCAAGAGCACTTAACCACTGAGCCACATCCCCAGACCATTTTATGTTTTGAGATAGGGTCTTGCTGAGTTGCTTAGGGCCTCACTAAGTTGCTGGGGCTGTCTTTGAACTCATGATCATCCTGTCTCAGCCTCTCGAGCTGCTTGGATTACAGGCATATGCCACAATGCCAAACATAAGTGTGGTTTTCTTGTCTCATGATGCCTTTACCTGGCTTTGGTATCAGAGTAATGTTGGACCCAAAATGAATTAGGAAATTTTTTGGCTTGTTCTGTAAGTAATTTTGCTAAATTGGTTTATTAGTTCCTATAGGTGTGTGTGTTCTTTACATATGTATGTGTGTGTGTGTGTGTGTGTGTGTGTGTGTGTGTGTGTATATATATATATATATATATANGCTTATATACATTCTTTGGAGGGGGCAGGAACTTTACATACATCATAGCATCCTTTAGCAAATCATCACATACCTCGGGAAAATCAAATAACAACTCTAAAACATGATTAGCACATTCACTGGCGGGAACAGGTCGGGTGGGGGTGATTGGTCAGTACTAAGATGGGTATATATTTAAACTGATTGGTTTAAGCCCTGAGGTGTATACGTGCGGGAAAGGGGGTTGTTCTCGTTGAGCAACTAGGTGGTCAGGGGAGATTTCGACACACATCTAATGGGCAGTTCTGGGAATTGTTTTACTGCCACATGAATTTCAGGTTCTGAATGCAACTTAAAAACTTTTCAGGACAAACCTTATCCTTTACATTTCATTTTTTTTTTTTTTTATCCTTTCACAACTGCTGCAGTCTGGCTGGGCAAAGTAACCAGGAGGTGACAAGCAACTTGAAGGTTGAAGCGGGAACTGCTTTATTACAGAACAACAGCGGTATATATACCTAACTGATTACACACAGCTTGACTCAATTAACATCATCTAGATACAGCAGTCAGCCAATAAGGAATCCTCATCATCTTAATGGCTTGGTGGCATTGCTTCACAAACCACTCCTCCTGGCAAACTGCCAGGCGCCATCTTGACTTGATTTGCATCCCCAACATCCAACTACAACTAAAAAATATTTAACAAAAAAAGAAATTCTGAGAAGGGAGAAACTGCTACCATTCTGGGAATTAGTTAGCAAAAACAAGACAAAACTAAAGCCTACATTTTTAACAAGTTTAGCTACTTCTTTCTGTGCAGGTAATGTGCCTTTTTAGGAAGATTTGAATTGATAGCTATTCATTAATATTGAGCATCACTGACATCACCAAATAAGGGTCTACAGTCTTTTGATAATGTTGTTTATGTCCTATGAATATTGTAGGGGTGATTTATAAGCTACAGATGCTTATTCTTTTCTATATGCATACCATAAACTGGAGCTCATTTAAATCATCTGGTTCTATCCCCCTATCGGAATTATTGCTGATAAATTATACTCATTTAATAAATAGCAATTTGTTTAATAAGCATTTTTGGATCAAAACTATGTGAAAAGATAGACTATGTTAAGCATTGTGAGAGTTGAAGAAATACAGAGATGGCACCCACTCTAAAACCTGTCAAATCTCAAAGAGGAAAAATTAGTATAAAAATACCCACAATAGAGGTTAGGGGTGTAGCTCAATGGTAAAGCATGAGCCTAGCACATGTGAGGCTCTAGGTTCAATCCTTGGCACCACATAAAAATAAATAAACAAAACAAAGGTATTGTGTCCATCTAGAACTAAAAAAAAATTTTAATGCCCACAACATCACAAGTCAGAATTTTTAATGTCCTTGTCTACTCAATGGTGTGAGAAATGATTGGCCCTGGCTCCCTAACTGTGGGTATGCATAGGACCTTTACTAGAAGAAAGTTTAGTTTTCTCTAGTGTTTCTCAAACTTTCCTGACTGTAAGAATTACCTGGGATGCTTGATAAAACTAGGACTTGACAGGCCCCACCTACACATATCAGAATATCTGGGTAAAGAGAAGAGGAATCTATATTCCTAACAGCCACCTTAAGTAATTTTTATGATGAAAGAAATTGGGGGAAAATGTTTGTAATATAAAGGAAATATTTAGAAAAGCTATTTTCAACCTTAGCTGTACATTAAAATATCTTAAGTAGTGGTACCTGAGATCCATAACCTACAGCCTCCACATCCATTCTGATTTAATTGATCTTGGCACTGGTCTGAGCATCTGAATTTTTAAAGCCCTCCTTACTTATCCTAATATGTAATTACATTGAGAGCCCTTTATTTAGAAACAAAAATGTCTGGGTTTATATTTTGAGTTCTCTACTCAGTAGTTGTATAGCATTAGCCAAATTCCTATATATGTTTTGGTCTTGGTTCCTATATCTGTAAAACATAATTAATAAGACCTGTTGAAAGGGAATTTCCTTACACCAATTAAATTTACTAGAGTTTGAGCAAAACAAAACAAAATGATTCACAAATCAGGCAGCTGCAAGAAACAGCAGGTTCTCAGAACTCTCCAACCATGCAATCAGACAGCATTTGTAGGAAAACAGAATTGAGGCATAGAAAAGAGTTTAATTTGCTATAGTCTAGTCAACCAGCCAATTGGTTACAGCTTAGTTAATTGGCTACAGGGCCTCTTGCAACAACCCAAGCTCAGTCACTGTGATTAAACTCTGTTGGTTTGGTCTTTTGGGCCCAGTGAAGGTGCCAGGTCCAAAGCCATGGCCTCTTACACATTTCATTTAAGTGTCCTATTTTACAGGCTGAAATGAATTGAAGGATTAAATGAGAACAACAAAGTGTAAAAAAAGTGTCTGGAGCATATAATAAGTACCTCATAAATATTGATGTTATCCCATAATATTGACCATGCCAGAAAAGAATGTCTGTGTATATTCAAGGTGGAAAACAAATCTGTGATAGTAGAGACATTGGGATTCCTGAAATAGCTGAAATAAGGCCTAATTAAGTGAACCCAAGTGATAATCAATTCCAGTTTGCCCTTCAGTATTGGCCCCTGCTTGGTATCTTCCTGCCTATCTGCCAGGAGCAGCAGCAGGGAGGCCATCCTGAAGAACATTTTATTCCATTGTGATAGGCAAGTGTTTTGATTTTCCACTGTCTTGACTCCCTACAGAGACCTACAAATGTCTCCTCTGAACTCTTTTCTGGCTTCATCTGCTATTAACCCTGGCAGCTGCACCTGGCAGGAGGTACCTTGTAGGGCCTCTTCAGGAATCAGGGGCCCTTGGTAGGATTAATTACAGAGTTGTGGAAACTTTCAGAGATTAAAGGTGCATGCAACATAGAAATGTCCAGTGATCTCAGTAGCATACTTATCATTTGGCAAAACTAATAAGTAATTTTAAAATAAATTAGTTAATATGTCATGAGAAAGAAAAAAAATATTACAAAAAACTTTTAAATTCCAAAGTTCTTAGTTGTGCTGAAGTAATAGTGTTATTAATCTGTCTAATTATTCTAGTTTCTCTAGCCCCTTACTTAACTTTTCAAATAGATCCTTAGGAAATTGATCCAAACTGTTCTGCAGACCTCTTTTTTATTGGGGGAAAAAGGAAGTTAAAAGAAATTGAGACTCAAGGAAATGCCATTTCATACATATATAATTACCTAGTTTTATTATTCAGCAAAACTGATACCTGAAAGTTTGCAAGTAGCCAGTAAATAATAACAAAGCTATAGAAGACTTTCAGTTGTAGTTAATACAGAATTAAAATTATATTTGTTACATATTATTCCAATTTTCAGTTAATAGTCAGCAAATAGTCAATTTAGGATAGAAGTTATATTGAGCTTACTTTGACGTCTTATTTTCCATAATTTTTTAAAATCAGGTTTACTCTAACATTTTATACTTAAAATTTTTTGTCAGTACCTCCTTTAGTTGCTTGTGACAACCTATTTAACACATATGTTAGTCATACTTTTCAAAATTCCTCAGTAAGGCTAGTTTTCCTACAATCATTGTCCTTTTTGAAACAATTTGATAATATCAGATTTTCCGTACAATTTTCACTACAGGGCTGATTGCTCTTTAAAAAGCTGTTCTTAATTTTCTGTGTATTCAACAAGTCTGAAGCGGCTTATCTAACAAAGCAATGATTAATATGATGGAGTTGAATTTAAAATTTAAATGAACATTAGCGTTAGGTGAGCAACCTTTGAAAATATTCCACTAAATGTTGTAATTAGTGCAGATTCTTGATTAGTAACACAAAAATTAGATTTCATCACATAACAGCTTTATATGATTAGTTGACTGGTTTTAGTAGCTTCCTTTTCTAAGTGGCATACAATTTTAAGAGTTATTCTTCAGGTCTATTTTTTTCTTTTTTAAAAATTTCTTTGTTTTAATTAGCTGTACATGACAGCAGAATGCATTTCCACACTTTAATGTATCATACATAGATGGAATATAATTTCTCATTTTTCTGAGTGTACATGCTGGTCATGCAGTCACACATATACACAAAACACCCCTACCACAAACCATCCCCTCCCTTCACTTCCCTCTACCTAATCAAAGATAACTATTCTTCTCTAGTGCCCTGCCTCCCTTATTGTGAATTAGTATCTGCATATCAGAGAAAACATTTGGCCTTTGGCTTTTGGGGATTAGCTTATTTTACTTAGCCAACTCCATCCATTTACAGTCAAATTCCACAATTTCATTCTACTTTAAATCTGAGTAACAGTCCATTGACACTACATTTTCTTTATCCATTCATCTATTGAAGGACACCTAGGTTGGTTCTATAGTTTAACTATTGCAAATTGAGCTGCTATAAACATTGACATGGCTGAATTACTATAGTATGCTGATTTTAAGTCCTTGGGGTATAAACCAAGGAGTGGGATAGCTGGGTCAAATGGTTGTTCCATTCCAAGTTTTCTGAGGAATCTCCAAACTGCTTTCCATAGTGGTTGTGCCAATTTGCAGTTCCACCAGCAATGTACAAGTGTACCTTTTTTCCCACATCCTCACCAACATTTATCATTGCCTGTATTCTTGATGATTGCCATTCTGACTGGAGTGAGATGAAATCTTAGTGAACTTTTGATTTGCATTTGATACCTTATGTGTAATCAACATATAGGACTTGGTAATCTAGTTTTGATTTGACGTTTTTTCTTTGCATGGTCTAGTATATTTCTTGTAAATACTCATCTATCTGTCATGTAAGTCCATGTCCAATAGAAGTAGTACCATCTTTTCAGTTCACGTTTCTAGTATAAGACACACATATTCCACTAAGCCAATTATCTATTATTGGAGTTTGATAGTTTCATTATGGGAGATTTTTTGGAGAGTAAATACAAAACTGTTAAGTTATAAGAAATTGTGTTCAGTTTATTCCAAATCTTGGGGACAATCCCATACAACTGGTCATTTCTCATATCTGTGAGTGTCAATAGCAATATTTGAATTGAAATTAATTAAATATTTTGGAGTAATAGGTGCCCGTCTAATATTAGTTTCATATTGATATAGGAGAAACTTTACATTCTTTAGTCAAATTAGTTATTTCAGTTCAGTTTTAACCAATTTCTCCCTGATACTGCCAAATTTCATCTCTCCTATCTATAATATGATCAACTTTTTATACCACCTTTTATTCTCTTCACAATAGCATCATGTCCAATGCCTAATGATCCCCATAAGTAGTTACAATACTATAGTTTAGTACTATAGTTAACGTATCCTATAATTGTTAAATAGCTGGTTATTTTTAAGTTATATGCACGAGGGCTTATTAGAAATCTTTAGCTATATTTTGTGTCAACAGGATTACATATCAAGCTATCCAATTCTAAATTCTTCCAATTGCCTTCTAATTTTACTCCTACTGCTATATCCCACGTTGGTTTATGTTTTAGTCAACTTTTCTTGCTGTGACCAAAAGACCTGACAAGAACAATGTAGAGGAGGAAAAGTTTATTCTGGCTCATGGTTTCAGAGGTTCAATTCTTGGTTGGTCAATCCCATACCTCTAGACCTGAGGTGAGGCAGAACATGGCAGAGAAAAGCAGCTCAGGACATGGCAACCAGGAAGCAGAGAGAGACAGCTCTGCTGACCAGGGACAAAATATGAACCCCAAAGTCATACGACTGAAGTGGCACCCCCTTTCTCCACAGAAAAGTCTTAACCAGGCTTCTCCAGAAATCATCACCATGGCTGATTTTAGGACTGTCAGCAAAAGAGTCTCTGCAAAGAGTCCAATGTTGATAAGCTTCCTATTTTCCTGTTGCCCTGTTTTACTTGGTCACTGGCCGAGAAGATACCAGCACTCCAGGTGCTGGACATCCCCTTACTAGTTTTTCACAAACATATCCAGTATAGTAGTTTGAGGAAATGTGTAAACAAGGTCTCTGGCCTTGAGCTGGGCTTCACAGAGATGTCTACATTTTTAAGATAAGTTACCAACTGGGCTCCATGTTAACAGTTGGCAGGGGGAGGAAAGAAAGGGGAGAAGAAGCTCTCCCCTTCTCAGATGTTGTCCTTGAAGGGTTAACATGCCCAGAACAGTGAAAGAAAAAGCTGCTTTTATGTGAACTTCTGCAGACTGTGAACTTCTGAGCCCCTCTCCTTACACACTGGGTATAAAGTTCTGAAACTACCTGAACTCGGGGTTCAGAGGATTAATTGATTATAGCATAAGCTGTGCCCTTTGAACCTGGCTGCATCCAAATGAAACTGTTTCCTACCATCTTCGGTGCCTGGCCTCGTTTGTCCCTACAACACCACCAGTGACCTACTTCTTCCAGCCACATCCTACCTGCTACAGCTACTTCCCAGTTAATCCATCAGTGGATTAATCTGCCAGTTAGGTCACACCTCTCATAATCTATAATTTTACCTCTGAAAATTCTTGCATTGTCTCCCACATGAGCTTTTGATGGGCACATCATATCTAAATCATAACAGGTTGTCATTCTATACTATTTTCATTGAAGTTACATGTTTCTGCAATTTATCCAAGAGGACTAACTTGTCAATATTATAAAATTTTGCATACTAGACTCAATTCCCATTCTCTCAGAATGATATTTAGTAAGTCTTTCAATTCAATCATAGTCGCATTTTGGATTCGCTTTACATTTTTTCTGTGACAATAAAACCCATCTTGTAGAAGTAGAATTGAACTGATGTACATTAGCAGTAGTAATATTAAGAGATAAAAATCAATTTAATTATCATAGGGACTTGAATTTTAGGAACTGGAAATCACCAGGTTTTAAACAGGATAGGCTCATTTTTATGGATGTATTTTAGGCCTATTATAGAAGCCTATACTACTGTCCAGGCTGGGATATTTGTTCTTCATCTTTATGTCCATCTACAGTTTCATTAAACTCTACAAATGTAAAAGACATTGCCTACTGGGGTGCTGGGGTTGTGGCTCAGTGGTGGAGTGCTCGCCTAGCACGTGCAAGGCTGGGTTCTATCCTCAGCACCACATAAAAAGATAAATAAATAAAATAAAGATATTGTGTCTAACTACAACTAAAAAATAAATATTAAAAAAGACATTGCCTATAGACTTTTGAATATATTCAGTTCTATTTGTTTATGAATTCTTTCCATTATTCCATGGCACAATGGATGATATATTTAATGTTATATTATTTAGTGTGCAATATTGATTACAGTCTGTGGAAAGATTTGGAATTTTTTAATCTTTCTTAAATATAAACCATCTGAAGAGTAATTTACTAAGAAATAGGTTTCTCAAGGGTGCAACCATATTCAAGATAGTTTGCAATTGATTTAAAAATTATATATATATATATATATATATATATATATATATATA
>NW_026000255.1:925999-932827 GCF_001458135.2 Marmota marmota marmota | reverse complement strand
TTTTTTTTGGTACCAGGGATTGAACTCAAGGGCACTCAACCACTGAGCCACATCCCCAGCCCTGTTTTGTATTTTATTTAGAGACAAGGTCTCAGTGAGTTGCTTAGTGCCTCACATTGCTAACGCTGGTTTTAAACTTGCAATCCCCCTGCCGCTGGGATTACAAGTATATGCCACCATGCCTGGTGAGATATCTGTTTTTTAAATGAAGAAGAGTAATATAAGTTCCACATTCAATCTTGTGTGAAATGGTATTAAAACACTAAAATTTTAAGTCAGGATAATTTTTTTAAAGTAAATTTAAGCACTCTAGTTCTCTAATGTGTTTTTCTATCAAAGAATTTCTTTTATGTTGCTTGCATATTATTGTAAATTGTTGTCTAGAGCCTTTAAGGTCTTCAGTTGGAGTTATATCCTATCCAGTCAAGGTTCCATTCTCACGTATAAAGTTTGTATTTGTTTGATCAGTTTGTATCCTTCATTTTAGCAGCATGAATAATCAGTAATAACCTGGTACAGGCCTTTCCAACACAGTGATATCCAACTTGTGGTTCAAAGAGTTTATGTAGAATTGATCTCCTAATATATTGACACACCTCCTCAGACAGATATTTTTTCAGCATTTGACACACAATGGCCAAATAGTAAAGCCTATGGGAATAACAGAATTTTTTATCATGAATGTTTTCCATTGTATCAGAGACTAGAATTAAATCCTAAAGTAATCGATCTTCCAAACATTAATGCAAAAGGCAAAACACTGACTTTATTTTTAATAGAACCAATGGTAAGGCTTAATTTAACTTTAGTCAAAAAAAATTTAGGGTACAGTTCATTTTTCTACTTGTTCAGAACACAGGGATGATATGGAATATGGTAAGTTGTTGGTATTGTAGGGATTTATTCAGAGCTCCTGAATTACCACGGGGGGAAAAACAATTCTTCTGTTAGATTCTGGATATTTAAGAATTTCAGAGGTGGAAATGCTAAAATTCAGGAAGGCCCTGATCACCATTTGAACCAATGAGAACACTTCTGGAAATGCAGACATTGTGTACCCTATTATTAAACAATATATCTGATAATAGAAGTTATAGAAAACTTATTTACCCATTTGATACAAGGTTTTGGGTACCATTGCCCTCAGTGAACTTCCTTAATTTATTCACTTCCTATATAGAACATTAGTGACAAACATACCTTTGTATTATTTCCTGAATTATTTGATTTTTATTCTAGTGTGATAAGATTTCAAGTATTTTAATACATTCTTTTTGTTTGAGTTTTTTGGTTATGTATAAAGATCATTCAAGCTTGCAACAATTGACATATAGAAACAATCCCATTTGTTAATTTCCATATTCTTTTGGAAACCTTCTTAAGCATCTATGATTTCCAAATTTCTAATTCTTAGGAAGTTGCATATATCTGAAACTTTGAGTATGATTGTATGGATATGAGTAAATAAGCTTTAATTTTTCCATTCCAAAACTCAATAGCTATTTTCATGGCATGTTCTACAAATTAACTACATTTAAATACTTTATGTTGCTGTCAATATGAGCTCTAGAACAAATTATGAAATTCTCTAAAGATGTTTCAATGACTAACTAGTCAGTAAATAATATCTTATTGGATGTTTCAGTTGCTATTGATTTTAGCAACTTCTGTCTTTCTAATTTATCCTATATATGGCAGACTCCAAACACATGTTCACTCTGAATATGTGTACCTAAAGAGTGGTAGAAAAATGAACAGCTCACATATAGCTATGAATTCCACTGTTTCCGTTGATTTTATGTTTCTGAGACTATATAACTCTATAACACTGTGAAACCTGACTATTCATGAAATACCTCCCTTTTTAACCAGTTATTGTTTTTACTTTTTGAATTTATTTTTAACTGAAGCATAAAAATTTTATACATTAGTAGAATACCAAGTTATGTTGTGATATGTGTATACATTGTATAATATTTAAGTCAGTTTAAACACTTATCACCTCAAACATTTGTCATTGCTTTTTGGTTAAAAAACAGTTTAAAATACTTTCTTCTAGCTTTTTGAAATGTACAGTACAGTCAGACATGTTGATGCACTCCTGTAATCCCAGTGACTCAGGAGGCCAAGGTAGGAGGATTACCAATTCAAAGCCAGTCTCATCAATTTAGCAAGGCCTTAAGCAACTCAGTGAAACCCAGTCTCTAAATAAAATATAAAGATGGTTTGGGGATGTGACTCAGTGATTAAGTGCCTCTGGGTTCAATCCCTGGTACCATAAAAAAAAATGTATGGTACATCACTGTATTCTATACATCCTACTGAGCAACAGTATACCAGAACTTCTTGCTCTTCTCTCAGTGTAACTCAGTAGCCACTGGTCAACATTTTCCCATCATCCCCCAGCCTCTTGTAACCACCATTCTACTCTCAACTTCTATAAGATGAACTTATTTAGATTACACATATGAGTGGAATTATATGATTCTTGTCTTTCTGTGCCTGGCTGATCTTTCTTAACATAATGATCTCTACTTGTGTCTATGTTTTTGAAAATGAAAGGATTTAATTTTTTATGGCAGAACAGTGATATTATATACACATATAACCCATTCACCAGTTGATGGACACTTAGGTTGTTCCCATGTTTTGGATATTATGAAGAGTGCTACAGTGAACGTGAGATACAGATGTCCCTTCTACCAATTTATTTCTTTTCCTGTGGACATAAACTCAGTAGTGGGATTATTGGATCTACTTTTAATTTTTAAAGAACTCCATTCCATTTTACATAATGGTTCTATTAATTTATATTCCTGTCAACAGTGTGTGGAGAGTTCTTTTCTCTCCATATTCCTTGTCAGCACTTGTAATCTTTAGTTTGTTTTTAATAATACTCAGTGGGCTGATATCTCATTGTGATTTTAATTTACATTTGCCTGATGATTAATGAGGTCAAGTATTTTTTCATGTGCCTGTTGGTTATTTGTTATGATTTCTTTTAAGCAATGTCTATATAGATTTATTGCCCATGTTAAGAGGGCTCTTTGGTTTTTTCTTACTGAAATTTTGGAGCTGCTTTATATATTCTGGATATCAATCTTTTGTCAAATGTATTCACTGCAAATATTTTTTTCCTGTTCTATAGACTATCTTTGAACTCTGTTGAGTGTTTGCTTTGCTGTACAGAAGCTTTTTAGTTTTATGTAATCCCATTTGTCTTTTGTGCTTCCATTTACCATGCTTTTAGGGTCTTTTCCAAAATAAGAAAAAGAAAAAAAAAGAAATTCTATGTCCTGAAGTATTCCTCCTATATGGTTTCATAGTTTCATAGTTTTAGGTAAATATGCCATGAGGAATTGCAAATAAAAGTAATAATGAGATACCACCACACATGCATTACAATGTCAAGAGTCTGCACCAATGGTTTCATAGTTTCAGGTAAATTTTTATTCCATTTTGAGTTAATGTTTGCAAGTAGTGAAAGATAGGGGACCAGTGCTACAGTCCCCTGCATATGGACATCCAATTTTTCTGCATACGGACATCCAGTTTTCAAGTGCCACTTATTGTAAAGATTCTCTTTTCTCCAATGTGTGTTCTTTCTGAAAATCAGTTATCTAAAGTTGCATGGGATTTACTTCCAGGCTCTCTTTTCTGTTCCACTAGTCTATGTATCTGTATTTATGCTAGTACCATGCTGTTGTGATTATTACAACTTTTTGGTATGTTTTGAAGTCAGATAATATAATGCCTCCTGCTTTGTTCTTTTTTGTTCAAGATGGTGTTGCTTATTTGAGGGGTTTGTGGTTCTATATAAATTTTAGAATTGATATTTTTAGTCTGTAAAGAATATCATTTGTATTACTATAGTATTTTTACAGGAATTACATTGAATCTGTAAATTGTTTTGGGTAGTATAGACATTTTAACAATATTGATATTCTAATCTATGAACAAGGCATTTCCACTTTTTCACATTATCTATAACTACTTTTATTAATGATCTATCATTTTCATTATAGAGATCTTTTACCTTTTTGGCTAAATTTGTCCTAGCTATCTCAATTTTTGTAACTATTAGAAATGGAATTGCTTTTTCATTTCTATTTCAGCTAAATTGCTACTGGCACACTACTGAGTTTTTTTGTAAGTTGATTTTGTATCTGGAAACTTTGCTGAATTTATTTATTAGTTCTAATAGCTTTTGGGGTTTTCTGTATATAAGATCATATATTCAGGGGCTGAGGTTGTGGCTCAGCGGTAGAGCGTTCACCTCGCACATGTGGGGCCCTGGGTTCGATCCTCAGCACCACATTATATTTAAAGTCTATTTCATCTGATATAAGTATGGCTAGTCCAGCTTTCTTTCAGATTTCCCTTGCATAGAATATCTTATTTCATCAGTTAATTTTCAAACTGTATGTGTCCTTCAAGGAGAAATGAATTTTTTTTACCCATTTAGTCACTGTATGTTTTTTAATTAGATAATTTAATCCACATAAAAAAACAAAACAAGAAAATACACTAATAAGAAAAATCTCCACTTGCATTAGCCATATTTTGAATTTTTGACACCATATTTTACATCTTTCCATACTACCTTTCTCTTAACCTATCAATACAATTATTTTTAAATTATTTTTTATTCATCATACTAAAAATATGAATGGTTTATGTACCATGTTCATAATATTAGAGCAGTCTGGATTTGTTTGTATAATTACTCTTACCAGTGACATTTATACCTTCCTGTTTTCTTCTTATTCACTAATGTCTCAGTTTGAAGAACTTCATTTAGCATTTTGTATCGAACAAGTCTAGTAGAGATATATTCTCTCAGCTTTTGTTTGTCTTGGAATATCTTTATCACTACTTCATTCCTAAAGAATAGCTTTGCTAGGTGCTGTATTCTGGGTTCCCAGTTTCTTTTTCCCAATACTGTAAAAATCTCATGCTACTCTCCCCTGGCCTATAAAGTTTCTTCTGAGAAGTATAGTACTGTCAGGTGAATTGGGACACCCCTATATGTTACTTGTTTCTTTTGTCTTGCAGATTTGGGACTCTTTTCCTTTTTCTTTTACCTTTGAACTTAATTACAAGATGTCCTTGGTTAGACTTGATTAAATGAATTCTAATCGGTGAACTTTGACCTTCCTATACCTTTTGTATCCTCTAGGTTTGGGAGGTATTCTATTATTATTTCTTTCAATAAGCTTTCTACCCCTTGAGCATTCTCAAGTTATTCTTGAACTCTAATTACCTGAATATTTGATCATTTAATGATGTTCTAAAGTTCCTATAAATTTTCTTTATTCCTCTTCATTTTTTCCCTCATACTGGATTTCTCAAACTGTCTTTGAGGTCATTAATTTTTCTGCTATTTGGTCTTTTCTCTTATTAACACTCTATTGCATTTTTAATTTTCTTGAGGGTGTCTTTCAGGTGAAGAATTTTTGTGTGATTATCTTTGTTTAGTTTCTGTTAGTGTATTGAAAAGTTTTTCTGTACTTTCTTCAGGCTCATTGAGTTTCCACAAAATAGCTGTTTTAAATTCTTTGAGAGTTATCCCATACTAATTACAGCCTGGTTAGTTTCTGGCACCTTCATTGTCTTTTTTTTTTTCCATGTTTTTATCAGTGCACTGTAATTATACAAAATGGGGGCTGGGACTGTGGCTCAGTGGTAGAGTGCTTGCCCAGCATGCGTGAGGCACTGGGTTCAATCCTTAGCATCACATACAAAAATAAGCAAATAAAATAAAAGCATGCTGTCCATCTACAACTACAAAAATTATTTTTAAAAATAATTGTACAAAATTGTGGGATTCATTGTTGCATATTTGTACATGCACACAATATAAAAATATAATTTGGCAATTGTCGTTCCCCAGTATTTTCCTTTTCCTTCCCCTCCCTCCCACCATCCCTTTCCTCTACTCTACTGATCTCCCTTCTATTTTCCTGAGATCCCACTTCCCTTTCTTTTCCTTTTTCTTCTCCAGCTTCCATATATGGGAGAAAACATAGAACCCTTGATTTTCTGAGTTTGGCTTACTTTGTTTAACATAATCTTCTCAAGTTCCATCCATTTTTCTGCAAATGCCATAATTGCATTTTTCTTTGACTAAATAAAACTCCGTAATATATATATTCCACATTTTCTTCTATCCATTCCTCTGTTATTGACACTGAGGCTGGTTCCATAGTTTGGCTATTGTGAATTGGGCTGCTATAAACATGAGTATGCATGTATCACTATAGTATGATGACTTTAATTTTTTTTTTTCTTAGACACAATACCTTTATTTTATTCATTTTTTATATGTTGCTGAGGATTGAACCCAGTGTGTCATACATGCTAGGCAACTGCTCTATCACTGAGACACAACCTCAGCACTCAAATTTGGTTATATATTAATATCTAATCTATAAAACATAGTCATAGTTTGCCAATTATTTTTTTTTCTTTTTTTTTAAATTTTTTATTGTGGGTTGTTCAAAACATTACAAATTTCTTGACATATCATATTCCACACTTTGATTCAAGTGGGTTATGAACTCCCACCTTCACCCCATACACATATTGCAGAATCACATCAGTTACACATCCATTGATTTACATATTGCCATACTAGTGTCTGTTGTGCTCCGCTGCCTTTCCCATCCTCCACCCTCCCCCCTCCCCACCTCTCCCCTCCCCTCCCCTCCTCTCTCTCTACCCCCTCCACTGTATAACCCTGAGGGTCTCCTTCCATTACCATGCAATTTCCCTTCTCTCTCCCTTTCCCTCCCACCTCTCATCCCTGTTAAATGTTAATCTTCTTCT
>NW_026000255.1:908942-913637 GCF_001458135.2 Marmota marmota marmota | reverse complement strand
GAGGAGGGAGAGGGAGAAACGGTAAAAAAAAAAAAAAGAAGCAGCTTGCTGTTCTTACTGAGTTAACTATTATACTTGAAAAAAATGCCTCTCCCACCAGATTGGTTGGTGACTAGACTATTTAATTTCTAGTTTTGAAAATGTTGAATCTGGTCAATTTTTCATCATTGCTTTTATGGAAGGAAAGGATTTTCAGGGACCCTTATTCTCTCATTTTTACTGTTGTTAACTTTGCCTTTATTTCTGAAATAGTTTCACTGGATTATAAGATTCATTATTAGGAGTTTGGGTGTTTTTATATTTCTGCTCATTGACTATATCATCTCACTTCCTTCTGGCTTTTAGGGTTTCTGAGAAGTCTGCTGTTAATCTTATTGGGGTTTCCTCTCATGTGATGAATCATGCTCTCTTGCTGATTTCAAGATGATCTTAGTCTTTCAAAATTTAACTAGATGTCTGGGTATGAATATCTGTGTTTATCCAAATTTGAATTTGTCAAGTTTCTTGTACATGCAGATAATACTTTTCCTCAAATTTGAGGAGTTTTCAGTAATTTCTTCTAATACATTTTCAGCTCTATCTTTCTTCTCTCCTGGTACTCCTATTATGTGTATGCTGGTATGCATAACAGTATCTTAAATTCCTCTGAGGTCTATTTTAGTCAGCTTTTTTACCTGCTATGAACAAAAGACTTGACAAGAACAACATAGAGGAGGAAAAGTTTATTTTGGAGCTCATAGTTTCAGATGTCTCAGTCCATGGACAGCTGGCTCCATTTCGTGGGGCTGCAAGTGAACTGAGCATTAAGGTGGAAGAGTATGGCAGAGAGAAGAGGCTCAAGGCATCACACCAGGAATCAGAGAAAGAGATTAACAGCTAACAAAATGTATAACCCTAATGCCTGCCCCCAATGACCCACCTCTTCCAGCCAATACCCTACCTGCTTTCAGGTACCACTCACTTTTAATCCCTATCAGGGGATGTATTCACTGATTGGGTTAAGTTTCTCATAACCCAATCATTTCACCTATAAGTCTTCTTGCATGTTTCACACATGAACTTTTAGGGAACACCTAATACCTAAACAATAACAATGTCCCTGCACATATATTTTTCATTTGTTTTTATCTTTTAGCCTATCTAGAGTCACCCTTGTCTTTGATAAGTCACTTAATGATCAAAGATTTTGCTGCCTTACTATGTTTTATTTTTCATTTACCATGATGTGTATAATATCACAGTTCACAGAATTTCTCTTATTTTTCCCTCCATGGTATCTGGAGGTTTAGAGCATACAGGTTCTTTCTTGATTGTTTCTGAGAGGGTAAAGCCTAGGTATGCATATAATCTTGTAAACTTTCAGGGATGGTTGTGATTTTATTTTTACTTGTGGCTACCTAGAAGTCATCTCTGGATGGTATAGATTATTTCTCATTCGGTCTTTGGTCAAAGGTTGTGCTTAGGTCCCTTGTGCCCATGATGCTTCTGCTTTATGTTGGTGGATCTGTATACAGTTTGGAGAATAATATCATACCATACCTGTGTCTTGTTCTTATTGTTCTTGAGTGAGTGCAGGCTAGCATATGCATAAAGTATCCCAATACTCAGAGTTGACTGTGGTCCCAGGAGCATTTTTGGCTCTTTCCCTGTTATTCTGTATATTAAGTGTATGGCTATTCCATTTTTCTTACATAATGGAATTACCAGCATCTTCTTATTTGCTTTTCACCAAGATCTCCATTGTTTACAAAAACACACTTAGGCATGAAGTTCTCCATTCTTGTTTACAAATTGAATCAAGTGTCTTTGTTGTTGTTTTCCCTATGGTCTGCCTTTCTCCCACAGGGTAACTCCTGTACTACTGCTTTGGTATTTGAAGTGGAAATGTGCTTTTCCAAGAATGACAACTCTGCTATACAAGTAGGCATTAGGCAAAGGAAAGAAAAGTGGCAGCCCCTATTCCTCTCAATTTGTTCCTCCTGGCATGGAACTTTTGATTTACAAGTAAGGTACATGGGTAGGAGTAATTGCAGCCCTAGGTAGGATTCTCGACATTTCTGACCTGCATTTGAAGTCTCAATGTATGCATGGTGGCCAGGCAGCTAAAGTGATCCCTAGTTCTCTCATTCTTGCTTGCTTAGAGCTTGGTGGGTGGGGAACAGCTGAGAGAGAAAACACAGTCAAGCTGCTTCTCCCAGTGTGAGATTGTATCCTCAACCAGAAACTGTGTGGGGAATCTGGAGTGAGTCCCTCTTCTAGGCTACACTTACCTGGAATTAAGCACCCTAGGATAGAGCCCTAATAACATAGATCTGGGTGGGGAGGTGATAATAAGGGAAATGGTTATAGTTCAAACGCCAGAGGATTTCACTGGTCTTACTGATATTTAGTAGATTTTCTTAAATGAATGTTTCTCCCTTTCCATTATGCTCATAGGAAAATTTCAGATATTTAATGATTGTTGTATTACTTTCAAAACCAATTTCGCTAATTAAATTATTATTTTGCTAGGCAGAGGTCCACTGAGTATATTAGTCCACTATGCTAGAACTCTATAGTTTTTCAAATTTCTTTCTCCATGACCCACAGTAAGAAATAGTTTTTACATCACCATTCAGTACACAAACTTACTTACACAAATATAATGACAAAACACTTTCACAAAATGATGCCATTACTAACTGTGGTGCACTCTAGTATCTTCTATTCCATTCGGATTCCCATTTATGACTTACCAAATTTTTTTCATGACTCATACAGTTAAAACTTGAAAGACAAGGAGGCTTCACTAGATATATAAGGGTCAGGTGTTTTAGTGTTCAGCTTTTTCACAGCTGTGACTAAAATATCTGACCAGAACAATTTTAAGGGAGGAAAAGTTTATTGAGGGCTCATTGTTTCAGAGGTCTGGATCCATAGACAGCAGACTCCATTCCTCAGGACTCAAGATGAGGCCTAACATCATGGTGGTGGAGGGAAGCCCCTCACAATCTTGTGATCAGGAAGCAAAGAGAGATCTCCACTTGCCAGATATACATATATATCCCAAAGCCGTGCCCCTAATTCCCACCTCCTCCAGCCACACCCTACAACTTCAGTTACCACTCCTTATCAGGGGATTAGTTCACTGATTGGGTTAAGACTCACAATTGAATCATTTGTCCTCTGAACCTTCTTTCATTGACTCACACATGAGCTTTTGAGGGATACCTCACATCCAAACCATAATAGCAGGTTGAAAGGCATTCCAGACATCAGGAAGAGCATGTGCTCAAGCACAGCGGTATGAGAGTACATGAATTTTCTGAGAAACAGGTATCAAAAACAGGTCCTATTCTCTTTATCCAACATTCTAATTACAAATTTCTCACAACACTAGCCTCATACAATTCTCTTTGGAGAAAATATTTTATGATCAAAAACATTTTGGAGAATGCCTTGTACTTGTGAAAATTGACAATGCACTTTTATATATTATATAGTCTTAGAAATCCTTCAATAAACTCAGGTTTTCCCTAACTTATGGAACCATGGAATTCTTTTTTTTTTAATCTGCTAAACATGTTATTATCCTTAAATTATACAAACAATCATGTGTAATAGTGAAAGTGAACATTTATATTTTATTCTACATAGATCTGAATTTTTGACAGTTTTAAAATGAAGACAAACTTATTTCTAAGATACGGCTCTTAGAAATGTAGTCTCTGCTGGAACTAAAACTCAGATCTTTGTGGAATGGTAACTGAAACTATCAGAACAAATGAAATCAAGGAGGAAAAGAGGAACTAGAGTCCTAGGGAGAAACAATAATAAAAACGTAGTGCTATAAAATAAGCCAAGAGTTGGCATTCATAAACCTAGAGGGAAACCAACAGAGAAAGACATTGTGGAAGAGATGAGAAGAAGAGGATTAAAAAAAGTGAAGGGAAAAAAATTTAAAAAGAAAAGAGTGAAGGGTCAAAAAATGTCAAATCATTCAGAAAGTTCATAAAGGATAATTGAAAAGAGGTCATGAATGAGTTTTCTTTTATATATAATTTATTTTTATATTACTTGTTCATATTTATGGGATTCAGTGTGTTATTTCCACATATACAAACAGCATGCACTGATTAAATCTAATCTCCTTTTATCCACCCCAATACACCCTTCCCAACTTTATTAATCACTATTCTACATTCAAGTCAAATTCTTTTATTTTTTTCACCTTCAGCATAAGAGAATATGTAATACCTAGTTTTGCTGTGTCTGACTTATTTCACTTAACATATTGTACTACATTTCCATCCACTTTACCTCATATAACAGGATTTTCTTCTGGTGGCTGAATAATATTCCATTATGTATGTGTGTGTGTGTGTATACCTCACATTTTCTTTCTCTCTTCCCTTCCCACCCCATTTTATCCCCACCTCTCTCTTTCTTACCCTCCCTCCTTGTTTTTCCCCTTTTTGTTGTTGAAGATTGAAGCCAGAGCCTCACAAATGCTAGACAAGTACTATACCACTGAGCTGTACCCCCAGCCCCTATTCCACATTTTCCTTATTCATTCATATGTTGATGAGCATTCACACTGATTCTATATCATAGCTATTGTGAACAGTGATACAACATAAGCATGCATATATTGCTTTAGCATGTTGATTTTATTTTCTTTGGAGATTATATATATATATATATATATATATATAT
>NW_026000255.1:901401-908342 GCF_001458135.2 Marmota marmota marmota | reverse complement strand
CTGTCTCTTATACACATCTGATGTGTATAAGAGACAGGGGTTGTGGCTCAGTGGTAGAGCACTTGCCTTACATATGTGAGACACTGGGTTCGATCCTTGGCACCACATACAAATAAATAAATAAAGGTATTGTGTCCATCTACAACTAACTGTGTGAGACAATGCAAGAGTGTTCTGAGGTAAAATGATTACTTTATGAGTGTTGTAAACTAATTAGTGAATTAATACACTGATAGGGTTTAACCAGGTGGTAACATTTGGCAGGTAGAGTGTGGCTGGAGGAGGTAGGTCACCGGGTACATGCCTTTAGGGTTTATATTTTGTCCCAGATGAACAGAGCTCTCTCTCTGTTTCCTGATTGCCATATCCTGAGTTGCTTTCCTCCTCTACATCCTTCCTCCATGATGTTCTGCTTCATCTTAGGCTCAGATCAATGGAGTCCGCTGTCTATGGACTGAGACTTCTGAAACCATGAGCACCAAATAAAGATTTCCTCCTCTAACTTGTTCTTGTGAGGTCCTTGGTCTCACCACACAAGAGCTGACTAACACACTTGGGAATTATGATATATCCATATAATGATATATGATACTACCATAAAAATTGTAAAATACTTAAAAAGCAAGCATTAGTGATGCCATTAAAAATTCTTAATGTATGGGGCTGGGGTTGTGGCTCAGTGGTAGAGTGCTTGCCTAGCACGTGCAAGGCCCTGGGTTCCATCCTCAGCACCACATAATAATAAATAAATTAAATAAAGGTATTGCATCCAACTACAACTAAAAGAAATTTTTAAAAAATTAAAAAATTCCTAACATAAAGTAAGTGTGTACTTTATCACTATGATATAAAAATAACATATACCCTTTATTCTCACTTTCAGACTGGAAATTAATGCTTATTTCTGTGTAACAGATGTATGAGTGATTTGAATTGACTTCCTTCTTGTATATTTTTCCCATGATTCATACAATCCTCATATGTTACTTATAAAATCAGGGGAAAAAATATGCCTAAAACCCAAAGGCAGCTCATTTTTACCAGATTATCTTAGTTCTTTCCAGTGTAATTCATTTTTAAGTAATCTATCTTTTCTTTGGACATTAAGAACTGTCTTTGTCTAGGTCACTACTGGATCTTCAGTAAGATTACAGCTAGATTCCTATGTTCATGCTGCTTCTCTAAATAAATGAACAGATGTTCCTAAAGTCAATGTTTTTAAAGATTCAAAAGATAAGCTGTCTTCCATTTCTTCTTTGTAGTCTTATCCAGGTCAAATTCTAATAGGATTGTAGGGAAGAAAAAAATGGTAGTTGCCACATACTGCTTTTAAAGACAGGGTTCCATACAGTTCTTGGTCTTACTTATTGTTAAGAGGAAGCAGACTGTGTATCCCTTAATGCCTGAATTTGTGCATGCATATTTGTGTGTGTGTGTATATAATAAGTACATGACCAACTTGCAGGTCCAAACCTGTTTGTATTGCACAGGTTTCCCCTTGCTTCTTACCTTGCCTCCCCTTGCTTTCTTGCCTTTTAAATTTTAGAATGCTGTAGTAGATATAACCTTAGAGCTTATTTAGTTCCTTCACTTCACAATAAAATTGATGTATATTAGGAAATATAAATTGTCTAAATTAACCCAGATTGTTAGTAACTGATTCTGATTTTCAGATTTCCAGGGAGCTCTTTTTATATTCCATGCAATAGTATTTTCATTTGTATCTCTTTTTTACTGGCATATGCCTACTTAAATAACTAGATTAATCTTCCTAAAAATTGCTAATGTTCCTAAAATATTGCTAATTAACCCATGATGCTAGAATGATAAAACCCACATTTAGCTTTCCTTTGAAGAATTGCCATAATCTAGCCTTACACACACCCCTCTCTCTTTCTCTTCCCTTTATTTATTCATTCAGCAAATATTTATTAAACCAATTACTGTATGGAAGATACTCTATCTAACTACTTACTGAAGATCCAGTAGTGACTAAGACAAAGGCAGTTCTTAATGTCCAAAGAAAAGACAGTTTACTTAAAATGAATTACAGTAAAACTTTTTAGAGACAGAAAAGGTGGCAGATTAAAGGAAGGTACACTTCCCAACAGTTCCTTATTTCAAAATTTAAAAAGTAAGCCAGGCACAGTGTCACACGCCTGTAATCCCAGCAGCTCAGGAGGCTGAGACAGGAGAATCACAAGTTCAAAGCCAGCCACAACAATGGCGAGGCGCTAAACAACTCGATGAGACCCAGTCTCTAAATAAAATACAAAATAGAGCTGGGGATGTTGCTCAATGGTCGAGTGCCCCTGAGTTCAAACCACAGTGCCAAAAATAAAAAGTAGAAAGACTACTCCTCAGCAAAGTGGGTAAGTAAGGGAATTCACTGAAATTCAACACTGGGCAGTAAAACAAACCATAGACACATAGTCAGAAACTTCAAACATAACATAAGAAATAATACATTAGAGATGCACCAACTTGGCTGGTGGCAGGTGCAACCTTGGTGTAAGCACTGATAGTACACAGTTGGCAGTGGGGAGCACAGGCAGAGAGAGATCAAGGTATGGCAAAAAAAAATGGCTTAGGGGAACCCATGAAATAGGGAGGCTGATCTTAAAGGACCCAGAGATAATAGGGGAGGTTGTTGGATAAAAAGCAACTAAAATTTCTCAGTCCACAGGTGAACAGTATGGTAAGAACCAGGAATGCCAGTGTGCAGTCATTTATAAGCGACCATGTGGCAGGAAGCAGAGGCAGAAGATTGGGAACAATAAAGCAAGTTGCCAACCTGACCCAGCAGTTGCCTATTGGGGGCAACAGAGTATGCCTTGACCAGCATGACCAACTGTTTCAGGAAGAATTGTGCCTCAGGTGATCCAGGCTCAGAATATCAAAGATTGTATGGCCTCCTATTGCGGGGTGGCCAGCACCTTGCCAGGGACTTCTTGCCTGCTCGGAGGGATAAGCCTCCTAAGAAATTAAAGTCTATAATAATTAGTGAAGAATAAAAGACAAAGTTGGAAAGATAGTTTCAAAAATGTGGAGCCCCTGATAGGTCCAGTCCACACAGGAGCTGGAGCTAGACCATTAGAAAAAGGCTCCCATGGTTTATTTAAGGGGGGACACCAAAGGCAGGGATAAGGTTTCAGGGGTGGAGTCTTGCTTCATGGTGTCTTGCAATCAGCAGGTTGATTGGCATCTTGGCAGGTCACACCCATCTCAGAGGGGCTGTGCAACAGTAGGTCACACCATCTCAGGTGCTGTGTGAGACCTTTGACAGAACGGAATAGGGCTCACAATGTGTCTGGGAAGTCAGCCAGAGGAAATGTCCACTGGAATTTCCCAGACAGTAGACGATCCTATTCACTAGACTGCAATGTGCAATATAGTACACATACAGCCCACAGACGGCTCTCAACAGCCTCCCATATAATCTGTTGAAAAGATGCCAATAACCGGCAACACAGAAGCAATGACATTCTTCACAGAACTAGTAAAAACAGTCTTAAAATTCATTTGGAAGAATAAAATGCCCAGAATAGCCAAAGCAAACCTGAGCAAGAAGAATTGGAGGCTTTATAATGCCTAATCTCATACTTCAGAGCCATGGTAATAAAAACAGCATGGTATTGGCATAAAAACAAATACATCCGGGCATGGCCCACACCTATATTTCCAGCTGTTTGGAAGGCTGAAGCAGGAGAATTGAAATTCAAATCCAGCCTCAGCAATTCAGCAAGGCCTTCAGCAACTTAGCAAGACCCTATTTCAAAATAAAAAAGTAAAAAGTGCTGGAGGTGTGGCTCAGTGGTTAAGTGCCCCTGTGCTCAATCCCATTTACTACTACTACTACTACTAATAATAATAATAATAAGAAGAAGAAGAAGAAGAAGAAGAAGAAGAAGCAAGTTGACTAGAACAGAGGACACACAAATTCTTGCACTTATAGTCATCTGATTCTTGCAAGGTGCTAAAAGCATACTGTAAATAAGACTGCTTTGTCCACAAATGGTGCTGGAAAAACTGTATATCCACATGAAGAAGATTGAAATAGGATCCATATCTTACACCCTCTACAAAAATCAAATGGACATGGATCAAAGATCTTGGTGTAAACTAAACTTTGAAATTACCAAAAACAAATCATAGGGGAAACACTTCAAGATATAGGCCCAAGCAATGATTTTCTAAATATGACTCCAATAGCCCAGGAAACAAAAGCAAGAATTGACAAATAGAATCACATTAAATTAAAATACTTCTTCACCACAAAGGAAACAGTCAACAGAGTGAAAGGACAACCTACAGAATGAAAGAAAATATTTGCCACTTACTAACAGAGTATTACTGACCAGGATATATAAGGAATTCAAAAAACTCGACACCAAAAATATGAATAAGCCATTCAATAAATAGGCAAATGAATAGAGATTTCTCAAAAGAAGTACAAATGGTCAATAATTGTATGAAAAAATGTTCAACATTTTCATCTATCAGGGAAATGCAAATCAGAATTACACTGTGTTTCTATCATACTTCATTCAGAATGGCAATCATCAAGAATACAAATAACAAAGCTGATGAAGCCAAATGTGGCAGCACATGTCTGTAATCCCAGCAATTTAGGAGGTTGAGGCAGGAGGATTGCAAGTTAAAAGCTAGCCTCAGTAATTTAGCAAGGCCCTAAGCAATTTAGAGAGACCCTGTCTCAAAATAAAAATAAAAAGGTTGGGGATGGGGCTGGGGTTGAAGCTCTGCAGTAGAGTGCTCGCCTAACACATGTAAGGCACCGGGTTGGATCCTCAGCACCATATAAAAAGAAATAAATAAAATAAAGGTATTGTGTCCATCTACAACTAAAAATATTTTTTTAAAAAGAAAATATGGTATATATACACAATGGAGTTTTATTCAACCATTAAGAAAAACAAAATTATGTCATTTGCATGAAAATGGATGGAACTGGAGGGCATCAGACTGAAAGATGAATATCATATGTTTTCACTCATATGTGGAAGCTAGTGGTGAGGGGAAATAACCTCATAAAATTAGAAGGGAGACTAATAAGGTGGGGGAAGGGGGCAGGGAAAGTAAAGAGGGGTAGACAAGAGGAGGTCTTGATGAGAGAAATTGATAAAATTACATTATATCTATGTGTCAATATGCCATAAATCCATCATTCCGTAAAATTAACATGCAGCAATAAAGAATGAACAAATGACCTAAATAGACATTTCTCAAAAAGATATACAAAAATGCAACAAATACATGAAAAAACTGCTTAACATCACTAGGAAATACAAATTGAATAACATCCCACCCCAGTTAGATTGGCTATTTTCAAAAAGACAAACAATAACAAACTGTTGCATGGATGTGGAAAAAGGGGAATTCTCTTACATTGTTAGTGGAAATGTAAATGGAGCTATTATGCAAAACAATATAGAGATTCTTCATAAAACTAGAATTAGAACTCCCACATGAACCAGCAGTCCTGCTGCTGTGACTACAAACAAAGGAATTGAAATTAGTTCATCAAAGAGACATGCCCTCACATATTTATTACAGCATAATTCACAATAGTCAAGATCAACTTAGATGTCCACTAACTGATGAATGAATAAAGAAAAGGGGTATATATACATGATAGAATTTTATTTGGCTTTTAAAAAGAATGAATTTGTGCCTTTTGCAGCAACATGAGTGGAACTGAAACCACTGTATATTTTTTTTATTTTAATGTTTATTTTTTAGTTTTCAGCAGACACAACATCTTTGTTTGTACATGGTACTGAGGATCGAACCCGAGCCGCACGCATGCCAGGCGAGCACACTACCGCTTGAGCCACATCCCCAGCCCTGAAACCATTATATTAAGTGAAATAAGTCAGGCACAGAAAGACAAATACTGCATGATCTCATTTATATGTAGAAGCTAAAAGTAGATCTCAGGAAGGTGAGAATAGAATAGTGGTTATCAGAGCCAGGGAAGGGTGTGGGGAAAGGAAATGCAGAAAGGCTGGTTAATGGATACAGGGGTGCAGTTTGATAAGGAGAAATAACTTCTAATGTTCTGTAACATATTAGGGTAATTATGGCTAACAAAATTTGATTGAACATTTCAAAATAGCTAGTAGAGATAATTTTCAGTGTTTCCAATACAGAGGAATAATAAATGTCTGAGATGATTTATTTGCCAATTATGCTGATCTGATCACTAAACCTTGTATAGATGTACTGAAATGTCACACTGTACCCCATAAATATGTATAGCTGCCATGCATCAACTAAAACTAAATTTTAAAAAGAGGAAAAGGCTAAAAGAATGATTAGAAGAAAATGAAAAGGGGGAAAGGAGAAAAAATAAAATTTTGCCACAAAAAGAAGAAAAATTAGGAATAAGAAAAAAAGCAAGAAATAAATAAATCCAATTTAAGAATTTAAGTTGAAGCCTCTACTAAATGTCACTAAGAGAAGCCCTCCCTGACTGTCCCAAATGAAATAATACCCCTTGTCACTTTCTACCTCATTTTCCTGCCTTGGCCTTCTCCAGGGCACATATTTAGTTGATACAATTAATTTTGGGCTTAGAATGGAACTACCATTTGACCCAGCTATCCACTCCTCAGTTTATATACAAAGGACTTAAAATCAGCATACTACAGTATGCAGCCACATCCATATTTATAGCAGCTCAACTCACAATAGCTAAACTATGGAACCAACTTAGGTGCCCTTCAACAGATGAATGGATAAAGAAAATGTGGTACATATACACAATAAAATATTAGCCTTAAAGAAGAATGAAATTATGGAATTTTCAGGTAAATGGATGGAGCTGGAGAATATTATGCTAAGTGAAATAAGCCAATCCCCCAAAACCAAAGGCTAAATATTATCTCTGATAAGTGAATGCTGGTCCATAATTGGGGGGG
>NW_026000255.1:883947-896789 GCF_001458135.2 Marmota marmota marmota | reverse complement strand
CAACAAAGTCTGAGAAAGGTTCTGTGGGGCCTTGTATAATTTTAGTCAAATTGCCAGACACTTCTCCTCTATTTGGGAGTGATTTCCATGCACGGATACAAATGTTATTAATCTGTTCATATACCTCAGGGGGGTATCCTGTTTGTTGATTAGCAAACCTGCCTTGTCCCAAAAGCATATCCTTATCCCAGGCAGGGTGTCCCGCTGCATGATTTTGGGCAGCTTGCTCTACTGCACCCTCTAGCATAAATGCTCTCCAATCCAAGTATTTCCCTGGGGAAACACAAGCGCGGACTAGACTAGCCCAATCTAAAGGAGTCATGCAAAATCTAGTAAGTCCCTCCACCTGAGTAAGGGTGAAAGCAGCATCTAGGCCATAAGACACAGGATTCTTCCTTCAGCAGTTTATTCAGGCCTTGATTCATGTATCATCTTCTAGTGACCCGTCGCCAAGCGCCCAAGCACAGCCTAATAAAGCCTCCAGCATACCAATCTTAAGCTGCCACGTGGACCTTTCTCATAGGGTGGTAAGGGATTGTGTGCCAATTCTCCATATTAGGAGTTGTTTATCACAGGCCACAGTGGAAGCCGGCGCCATCTTCTAATGGCGGCCACGGTCTAATTAGAACGGCTCACCACACACCCACCCTAATTCTTGCTCCTAAAAAAAATCTGTCCTAAATTTCGGTTTCACAGGTTTTCTTCATGTTCATTTTTATACTTTAATATACATACATTTTTATATTTTAATATACATACCTAACTAAAAGCTATATATAGTAAGTTTTGCATTTTTACTATTTTAATTTACATAAAAGTGATCATTGTATATAATTTGGCAACTTCCTTTTTCACTTAACACATGTTTTGAGAGCAGTCTATGTTCAATCACATTGATCTACTTCATTTCTTTTAACTGCTATATGGTATTCTGTTGTATACATATGTACATTTTATGTATTACACCAGTTTAATGAATATTTGGGTTTTAAATTTTTCCACTCTTACAAAAATGCTGCATTAAGCATTCCATATACATCTTGGATAGTATTTGGGCCAAACTATGAAAATTTTGCCTATTTAGTAGTATCTCAATGTTATTTTAATTTCCCTTATCACTAGTGAGGTTGAATATCTTTTTATATGTTTATTGGATAATACATTACCTCCTTTGTGATTTGTTTATTCATAACTTTGCTCACTTATTCTCATTATTATTTATCTTTTTTTTTTCCTTCTCAATTTGTAAGTGCTTTTATGAGGTTAGTCACACTAAAAGGAAAAAGACCACAGTTAAGATTGATTATGTGCTTTGGGGCTGTTTCTATATGAGCTTTGGGTTACTTGTGCAGTAAATAGATCAGTCTAAATACCTAGACCAGGACTATACTATTGGTGAGTCAGTTATACAGAGAAGGTGAAAACCCTCTTAAAAAAAGAAAAACACTTAAAAGCCTGGTTGCAGTTCATTGTAATGCATGAATCGTTGTACTAAGTACATTTTCAGTGTCTGATTATCCAGGAATACAACTCGTATTTTTTTTCTGGAAATTGACCTTTTCCTGAATTTAAAGAGTTAGGCATTAGGTAACCATGTTTCTACTGTGTGACTCAACCCATGATTTTTTTTTACCTTTATTTTATTTATTTTTATGTGGTGCTGAAGATCGAACCCAATGCCTCACATGTGCTAGGCAAGTGCTCTACCACCGAGCCACAACCCCAGCCCCTCAACTTATGATTTTGATTATGGCTGACTGGACTAGGATTTAAATCCGGCCAAAGTTGAGCCTCTAAGATTCTTTCTCATGAGAATTTATAATTAAGAGTGATGAGTCCGGGATCCCTGCTACTAGGATTTAAATCCGGCCAAAGTTGAGCCTCTAAGATTCTTTCTCATGAGAATTTATAATTAAGAGTGATGAGTCGGGGATCCCTGCAAGCAACATGACTAAAAAGAAGCGGGAGAATCTGGGCGTCGCTCTCGAGGTGAGGGGAGAAGTGAGGGTTGGGGCACATCGTTAGTTGCCTTCTCCTGGCTGCAGGGGAATGGGTCTGTCTGGTGGCAAGGTTAGAGTGGGCCAAAGGGAGGAAGCGAGGGCAGCGCAGGTTTGGGTGAAGGATGAGAGGGCCCCGACGCGGTCTGGGGGTGAGGGGACCCAGAGGTAAGGGGGCACGCCACGGGCACCTTAGGAAGGCCCCAGGACGGGGACAGGGACCTCCAGAGGGGAAGAGACCTGGAAGTGAAGGGACCCCAGAGTAGGTGGGGCACTGAAACGAGGGGACTTAAAGGGGAAGGACATGGGATTAAGGAGGACCCGAGGAAGACGTGTAAGTGAAGAGGAACCCAAAGGGACAGTTGACGCCACAGGCGGGAGGGCCTGTAGTTGAGGGGAACCCCCAAGGGATAGGACCCAAACAAGAGCTGTCAGTGTATTATTAGTGGCTTAAATATCGCCTGAGGTGGGAGAACTTTCCACCAAAGTACCAAAGCCTGGAGCTTGGAGAGTATTTGGGAGTTTGTTAATTCTAGAAGTGGTGACATTATCCAAAGTCTTCAAAATGTATTGACCCCATGTGGGAAGAAAGCCAGCTAATGCCTAGAGCACCTATTGTGTGCTGCTTTCACCTGCACTGCATGCCTCTGAGAGCCGTGCAGATGAAGTTTCAGGTGGAACCCGGATGTAGAGGTGATGGAGCCAAGAATCAAGCAGGAGGGATCTTTGACAAAGTGCAACCGGTGTTTCCCCTGTTCCAGTTCCCTTGGTGCAACCTCCCAGAGGTTGTGAGAGAGGTACAGGGTAATGGGCTTTTTGGGGCTTAATACCTAGTTCAGTGATTCTCAAATCTTAACAATGCATACAGTCATCTGTAGAGCCTGTTAAAAAGGGCAAGTTAAAGTCTTTCTTCCATCTCTTCATAATTCAGTAGGACATTAATGTACACTTTGACAAGGACTCTGCATTTTTAACAAGCCGTATATATACATCCACACTGATACAGGTGGTTTTAGTAACATACCTTGAGAAATACCAGCCTACTTGGTAGAAGAAAGTTGTTGGAAATGTGAATCTCTTTCTGAAAGAGAGTAGAGTATGAATGGCAAAGTGAGATGGCATCTAGCAGGAGGGATGACACAGCCTGTATGAGAACACAGTAGGCTGCTGTAACAGGTTTCACCTGAAAGTTCATCTGTACACTCTCACAGGCATGTAGTGATTCATGGAGAATGCAAGAGAAATCCCAAAACTTAGTGGCTTCAGGAACAAGAAAGTTTGTCATTTTCTCTAACAGGCTGGAGCAGGGGTCAGCAGACCTGGTCTGGAAAGTATCAGACAGAAAATATTTAGGCTTTGCAGACTATATGGTCTCTGGGGTCACTACAGTTGATCCTTATTATTCACAGATTGCATATTTGCATATTTGCCTACTGACTAAATGTATTCATAGCCCCCAATCAATACTCTTTTGCATCATTCACAAGCAAATAAAAGAGGAAAAAAAGAGAATTTATAATTAAGATGAAGAGATAACCAAATTAAGTTTCTTTATGTAACTCAAACAAAAACTTATGAGTTTCTCTGGTGCATATTCTGTCCAAAGTGTGCATAGAAAATCAAGGAAAGGTGGTTTCCTATAAGAAAGTAGGGTGAAGAATACACCTGACAAAAGCAGTTGAGAGCTAAACATAATGAACCCTAATCTTCTGATTCTTGTCCCCTCCTGAGACACCACTGAAATCCAACCCTTGAGTTTCATACTTCCACAAATAGTTTTAAGCAGCATTCCCTTTTTGTAGCGATTTGCCTGAGATGGTTTGAGATACTTGCAAATATACAGTCTTCAGTTAAACATTTTAATCTTAAGGTTCTAGGGAGCTAATTTTTAGAATACCTGGTACTGAAGCCAGAATTTTAAAAGGCAGTCAGTATAGATAGGTAAATTGGGTCAGAACAGATCAAGGAGGCCAATTTGAGGCCAGGAAGTTGGAGACTGCCCCTGTAGAATTGAAATGCTAATACCTTCAGAGCCCTTCCTCCACTCTTATCAAGATAACCTGCCCCTGCTCCAACCTGTTGCTGTCCCAGGGATTGTCCCTCCCTACAGGGAGTTATGAAAGTTGTTAATTAATGCATCCTAGGTCCCCTTTCTGCCTGGATGGATCACACCTGCCCTGTTACCCCTCCAGCCCATCTGCTTCTCACCTTTTTACCATCCCACCTGAGCATCTCCTAGGGCTAGTACACAGAAAAGAGAGAAATAAGGGGGGAGAGAGCAGAAAAAGGAAGCCTAGGACATATAAAAAAGGCAAAACGCTCTCACTTTTTGTGATACCAGGATACCAGTTATAGCCCCCTTTTCCCTCCTGGAAGAAAAGTCTGTATTGCCCCTTTTAAAATAAACCCTGATTTATATGCTTGCCTCCATGTGCTTCTCTAATATTATACTTGAACATGTGAGGAAGCAAAACAACTGGCAGTATCAGTACTGACATTTCCAAAGCAACTTGAGCCCATATCCTTAAGGAAAATGAGCACTTAAAGATATACATGTGTTGGGGGCTGGGGATGTGACTTAGTGATAGAGCGCTTGCCTAGTATGTGTGAGGCACTGGGTTCAGTTCTCAGCACTACATCTAAATAAATAAAGGTTCATTAACAACTAATAAAATATTTTTTAAAAAAAAGATATACATGTGTTATTCCACACTATTGCAGCATATTTGGGGAACGCAAGTGTACATCCACTCTGTTTCAGCCATGTCAAATTTTGGTTTAAATTTCAGTATTTTACTTCAGTCAAGTGAAATATACTGAGAATAAAACACATTACTGTGTTTTAAAATCAATGTGTTCCCCCCCCCTCTCTCTTTTGAGTGCCGATTTTGGTACACTGAATTGATATTTTCTGCTTCAAAGGATGTCTGCCAAAAACGTGTAACAAAAGGCAATGCATGCAGCAGGGAAGTGGAAATAAAGAGGAAGCATCTGAGCAGATGAGTCAAGGACAGAAATCCTGTTTGTATAAAGGTTTCTATGCAGGAAAGTAGATTCTTGTACTGCCAAGAAGTTTCTGAAAACAAAATATAGAATGGGACTTCGTGTTCTTTTCAGTACACCAAGGAACACAGGAGATTTCTTACATATCCCTATATTTAGCCATTAATAAAGCATCAATAAAAATTCATCTTTGAACTGAGCCTTGAATGAAAGATGCACAGAAGTTAGAGGCTGGAATGAATCAGCTAACATCTCAAGTCATATATCCTCATTCTGATATAACAGATTTATTCTCTTTTAGGAGATTTTTAAAAGTTGATATAAACAGAAAACAAAATTTTAGCCTCATTTAATCTCTGGGAGAAAGAACAAATGGTAAATCTTCTTCAACATGTATTACCATTGTTTGAAATTGAACTTCAAATTAGGAAAAGAGAAAGAATGACAACTTCCTCATAAGCTTTTCTTTTTCTTCCACACTTTCCATTGTAGCACCCTAACTAATTCTCATGATTAAATAGAGATTTGCCACTCAAGCTACTATTGAAGCCAGATTTAAAGATAGGTAGTTAGTGTAGTTAGGTAAATTGGGTCTAAGCAAGTAAGATAAAGAAAATGGAGGTACTTGGGGAAATTGAAATGTTAATGTCCCCAAGGCCTGGGAACCCATCATAAGGAACTGTTAATGAAGCAGCTCCCAGCAAACAGGAAAGTGCTAAACCGCCCCAGGCCCTTCCAGCCCAGATAACTCCTCCAGCCCACTTATCTCCCACCTTTGGGCCTTCCCACCTGCATTGCATCACTGGGAGATAAAGGAAAACAAAGACATGAGTGTGGGAAAACTGAAAGAAGACCTTAGCTATAAAAAAGGGAAGACTTCCCCCTTCCAAAGATTCCGCCTTTTGGGTCCCCTTCTTCCTCTGGGGAGAAGTCTTTTCTGCTGTCCTTTAATAAAGCTTCTACTTTCCACTCTAAACTTGCCTCAGAGTGCTTATCTGGTGTTATACTTCAGCATTCGGGGAAGCAAGGACTCATCACCGGTAAACAGCGGTAACACTATTAACACTTGTCTAAGGCTGTAGTTGGGTCTTTTCTTCTATCCAAATATAGTGCTAGGCTCAGTAAAAGATGTCCTATGTATACTTTAGGAGTCATTTCATGTTTGATCTTTTCCACAAACTCTTCCTGATATTCTGTCTGAATTAGGAATCTCACCTCATTATTCCCTAAAATAACTGTAGTAACACTATATTACTGCAAATTGCTACTTCAGAGTTAAGACTATGCCACAGATGTCTTTGTATGCACATCACCCACTCTCAAAATGGCTTTGTTGTGTCTGGGAGTAGGACTACAAGTCTCAACAGGAATCCTGGCCATCTCCTTCATCTACTTAACTGTAATTGGATGTAGGTTGAATTGCACTCTTCATTCTCAGAGGCCCTATTCTTGTTCTGGGGAGTGGCAGGGTGGGATACATAAGTCTATCTTCTAGCCCCTCAGTGCTTAGGGGAGGTGGCACAGGTAGTCTCCACTTCTGATCCTTATCTCTTCTAGCACTCACCCACCCCCACGCCCATCAACCACACTCCTTATCCCAGAGATAAGACTTCAAATTACAAATACAACCAGACTTTATTCTTTGTTCTGAAGACTAATTGACTGGTCACTCTGTGTTTCTCCCTAGACTGAGTTCCAATTTCTCTTCAATGTCCAGATTGACTCACAGTATGAGCACCCACTGAAACAGTGAAAAATAGAGACTAAGGAGCTGTTTGGTCTTGGATATTCAAAACTCAAATATACCAAGAACAAAGGAAAGGGAGATGAGAGAGAGAGGAGGAAGGGAGCATACAAAATATGAAAAACAATAGTAACTGCAGGAATTTCTAGTCTGTTGGTTTGGGTAGTCCAAATAGAGTCCCTTCAAGATGTCAGTACTTCCCTGCACCAACCATCCCTTCTGGAAAGTGGCATGTCTCTCTCTATCCAACTGGAGAGCTCCAGGATTGTCTCCAATGTAGGAGACATTTCTGAACTTTCTGAACTCATTGTCTGCTCATATTGTAAATATGTTGATCAACATCTGTTTTTCTTAAACAGGTGGGAGAATGTCTTTTGGCTCTTTGAAAAAGAACTTTTCTTCCCATACTTGTCACAGCATGCCTAACACTGACACTATCTCTTGCCTTTGCTAATTCTCTTTCAATTCCAGAAACCAGTATTTTGGTTTTCACCTGGTTACTAGCATATTGAGTTGCCTCTTGGCTTTTTTCTACCATCTTCATACCTCAGTTTGATGCTATAGAAATGTTTTTAAAAATTTACTGTCAGGGAACTTCTGACACTGTGGATTTCTATGATCACCATTTTGATTTAAAAAAAAATCTTTTTGTTCTATTGTCAGAAAACCTGCCATGAGGTCCTGATAAATCCACAGAAGCAGAATATTTGCATAAGATGAAATTGTTACTGGGAAAAACCCTAAATAAACCCCGTAGTTTCACTTATTCTTAGTCAATTTAAAGATCACTAATTTTGGAGGTCACATAGCTGCATAATATATTATTGATTTCCCATTAGCTTTACTGTAGATAGCACTTATGACATGTGAATTATAATGATAAAGCTTGCACAGATAACTTGAAGGCCACTTTTGCTGAGAACACTAATTGTAGATGTCTGATGGGTGATTAGAATTGGAGGAAAAGACTTGGCATCTCTGTTTTTATATTATGTCTACCCGCTTTTTGCTGCCTTAACTTTTGGGTCAGATTCTACTCAGCTTGTCATGTACACATGTTGATTGCCCATGGGAATTTGTATGTGTTTTACACCCCACCTTTGTGCTTTCCCAGAATCTGTATCAGCCCAAAAGCCTAAACTTCTTTAGCCCTACCAGAAGGCCTATATTAAGCCATAAGGCCAGGACATTTGTGCTAGATGATAGAACCAGAGTAAAAGTAACTCAGCATTTCCTAAGACAAATTGACCATGACCACCGAGTCTCATGCAAGAAGAAATCTTTTGGAACCATGTCCCTAGCTAGTGGAAAATTACTGAACTTTAGCTCACCACAGCAAATCAATAAAAGCTTGCTTTTTCCCTATGTTCAGTGAGCAGCCTGTTCTCCTTTTGATCAGCACTGTGTCCCTTCAGCTTCGACCCCAATTAAATCCTTGCCTGTGTGTGTTCACAATATCTGGCTCAGTCTCATTTCTATCATTCCCATGCCAAAAGATCCTATCTCCAGTAACAGACATAAAAATGTTAGATCCAACATCAGCAAAATATACATCCTTCTATTGCACAAAGGATATTATCCTAGATAAATTACATGTTAAGCCTCTAAGCAAGTCTTAAAAATTTTTTAAAAATTGGAAGACCTTAATAAAAATCCTTATACCTCAAGAAACTAGGAACAGAACAAACAACTAAATACATTAGGAAAAATGGAAATGATAAAGTTTAGATAACATAAATGAAATAGAAACTAGAAAAATGACAGAAACAATTAACAAAACTTTATGGTATGGTATATCTAAAAAAAGATTAAAAATTTTAAAAAGATTATGAAGAAAGATAAGTTCTGAACAAATCAATAACAAGAGATTGAATCAGTCATCAAAAATCTCCAAAGAAAAACAAAGCATGGGACCAGATAGCTTCACTGGTGAGAAAAAAACAAACATTTAAAGAAGAATTAACAACAATGCTGCTCAAATTCTCCCAAAGACTTGAAAAAGGATTAATCTTTGGGGAGCAAGGATGGCTCAATATATACAAAACAATAAATGTGGTGTATTACATTAACAGAATGAAGGATAAAATCACATAGCTATTTTATCAGATGCAGAGAAAGCATTTGACAAAATTTATCATTTGCTTGTGATAAAAATGCTTAATGCATTAAGTACAGAAGGAACTTACCTCCATATAATAAAGACTATATGTGAAAGTCCACAGCGTATATCTTATTTAATGGTAAAAATCTGTAAGCTTTAACTCTAAGATCAGGAGCAAGACACATATACTCACTTTTGCCATATCTATTCAACTTGATACTAGAAGTCCTAACCAGAGATATTTAACAAGAAAAAGAAAAAAATAGAAATAGAAATCATAAATAAATTGACTCTTTTTGCAGATAGCATATTTTTATACACAGAAAACACTAAAGACCACACCAAAACTGTTAAAATTGAAAAAAGAATTCAGTAAACGTGCAATAGTGCAATATCAACATACATGAATCACTGTGTCTCTATATAGTAACAACATACTATGCAAAAAAGAAATTAAGAAAACAAACCCATTTACAATGATTTCAAAAAGAATAAAATATTTGGAATAATACTTAAATAAGCAGATAAATAATCTTCACACTAAAGACTATAAAAATTTGCTGAAATTAAGGAAATAAATGCAAAGATATGTTCACAGGTTAGAAGAATTAGTGTTTTAATTGATTGCTTAAATGTTGATATTATCTTAAAAATCTACAGATGTAATTCAATCCCTATTGAAATTCCAGTGGTAATTTTGATAAAAATGAAATAAATAATCCTAAAACTAATGAAAGCATAAAAGACCTAGAACAGCCAAAACAATCTGAAGCAAGAATTAAAAAGCTTGAGGAAACACTCAATGATTTCAAACTAAATTACACAGCTATCACAGTCAAAACTGTTTGTTACTGTCATACAACAGACATATAGACCAATGCAATAGAATAGAAAGCCCATAAATAAACCCAGCCATATAGGACAAAGTGATCTTCAAGAAAGGTTCCAAGAATGCTGAATAGAGAACAGGCATTATCTTCCATAAATAGTTTTGGAAAAACTGGATATTGACATGCAGCAGAATGAAATGAGGCCCTCATTTCACAGGATACACAAAAATTAACTCAAAATGGAGAAAATACTTAAATGTAAGAACTGAAACTGTAAAACTGCTAGTCTAAAACAGCCCATTGGATCGGGCAATGATTTGGATATGAGCACAAAACAAAAGCAAAAGTAGACGACAACTGGGAATATATTAAACTAAAAAGATTCTGCAAAATCCAAGGAAGGAATCAACATGGTGAAAAGGCAATGTGCTGAATGGGAGACAATATTTTCAAAAAGTATATCTGATAAGGGGTTAACATACAGAATAAGAAAATAAGAGGATTTTGAGATGGCTGAATATAGGTGTCCACACTCACCTCCTCAAAAAGAACCAAAACAGCTATTGAACAGCTACATTTAGATTGAGCAGCTGAGGGAGTGATGGGAGCCTTATGGGACACAGAGACTTGGAGTGACAGCATAGAGAGAAGAACAAAGTGCCCAGAAACCACAAAGTGAGCTCACCAACGGGGGGGGGGGGGGATCTCCCCATTCTGGAGTAAAGGGTAAGATAGAAAATTCCAAAGGAATCCATTGCTGTGGATGCCAGCAATTGTAGCTATTAAAAAAGTTCCATAGTTCTTATAAACTTGAAGTCCAGTTAGGATTACTGCCCAGAGTCCACATGGCAACTTTGCTTCAAAGAAGGAACTCACAATGTCTGCTACTACATAGTGCCATCTTGTGAATGAAGCCACAATTAGAGTCCATACTGTTCTAGGGGCAAAAAGCTACTACATATCCCCATCCTTGGGAACCCATAAATGTTCCACCACATCTACACAAAAGGCTGCAAACTCACCAATTCAACTAGACCCAGTTGTGCAATTGTGACCCTAACATGCAAGTCCACACAGTTTCCTTCACTACAGGGGACAGGTAGTCTGAGCATGGCAGGGGGTGCTTCCCATCAGACCTTAGGAACCAAAGTGTCCCTGGAACATAAAACTAATCACTCAGAAACCCACCACCACTTTCTACTACCTCTGGTGCTTATGAATGCAGAGACTGAAGATGCATTTCCTAAGGTTCATGTCCCCCAGTGCCACTACTGTCACTGCCATCAGCACATACCATCACAGAGCCTGAAGATGTATCTGCCACAGTCCATGCCCCAGAAACAACCCCACCACCAGAAGTGCTCACTCAAGTGGGGGTCTGGGATATTGTACCCCACACTCCAAGCCCCTGGCACTGCCTGTGCCACTACTGGATGACTCTACTGACAGCAGTGCTCACCCCCATGAGTCCAGGGAATAAGTCCCCCAAACTCCATGCTCTAAGCACCACCCAACAGCATTTCTGGATATCCATTCCAATAGAAGAGCTTGCTTCATTGAGGCCTGAAGACATATCTACCATGGTTCATTCTCTCAGGGGTACCATTTCCATTGCCAGAGGTTCTTACTGCCAGCAGTAACCACTTCTGTGGCATCTAAAGTCTCCCACAATCCATGTTCCTTACTGCACTAATTGAGCAGTTTTTATCCCTGACTCTGCCAGTTTCTGAGACTGGGTATGTCTGGCAACTCATACCCACTGCAAAGTTGAACTACTATCTCCAAAAATACCTGTGATCAAAATCATTGAGACACTTACAGATTCTGCTGACATTAATTATGATTAAAAATTCACAGAGATTATACCTCTGTGCCCAAGCAGAACCAAAGCCAAAGATCCCTACGCAGCTGACTCCCTATGATAGGAAAAATTCTATCCTTATGAAAACTACTCCATAAAAGTAGAAAAGGTGACAGTTTTACCAGATAACAAAATAGGGACACAAGAAGTATGAAAAAGAAAGCATGAGACCACCAAAGGAAAATTAATAACTGCCTTGCAACAGACCCTAAAGGAAAAGATATTGATGAAATGTCTGATAAATAATTCAAAAAGATCCTAAGGAAACTCAAGGAGATTTAGAGAATACAGACAAGACAACACAATAAAGAGAAAAAGAAAAAAAAAAAACCTCACAATATGAATGAGAAATTCAGTAGGGAGATAGAGATCAGGAAAAAGAACTAAATAGAAACCTTGGAACTGAAGAAATCAATAAGTCAACTACAAAGAAACATTAGAATTCTGGTGCAGTGACATATTCCTGTAATTTCAATGACACATTTGCTATAGCAGAGATATCACATGTTTGAGGCCAGCCTGAGCAATTTAGCAAGACCCTGTCTCAAAAAAAAAGAAAGAAAAAGAAAAAGAAGAAGAAGAAGAAGAAAGAAAGAAAGAAAAAGAACAAAAAGGGCTGCTGATGTAGCTCTGTGGAAAAATGCCCCTGAATTCAATCTCCAGTACAAAAAATAAAAAATAACAGTAGAGAGCCTCAACAACACACTAGATCAAGCAGAAGAATTTCTGAATTTAAAGACAGGACACCCAGTAGTTCAGGAGGCTGAGGCAGGAAGATCGAGGTGCTAAACAACTCAGTGAGACCCTGTCTCTAAATAAAATACAAAATAGGGCTGGGGACGGGACTCAATGGTCAAGGGCCCCTGGGTTCAATCCCAGGTACCAAAAACAAACGAACAAACAAACAGGACACTGGAAATAAATAGAATGGTTATTATCAGAAGGATTAAAAAAATGCTGGCAATAATACTGAGAAAAGGAAACTTGTATATGCTGTTGGTGGGAATATAAATTAGAACATTTCTTACAAAAAATAGTTGGGATGTTCCTCAAATGATCCAGTAATCCCACTACTGGACATATATCCAAAGGAAAGCAAATCATTATGCCAGATCCCTACATGCCGATGTTTATTGCAGCACTACTCACAATAGCAAAGATATGAAATCAACTCAGATATCCTTGACAGATTAATGGATTAAAAATGTGCAAAATAGGGCTGGGGTTTTGGCTCAGTGGCAGAGCTCTTGCCTAGCATGTGTGAAGCACTGGGTTTGATCCTCAGCACCACATAAAAATAAATAAA
>NW_026000255.1:872135-879829 GCF_001458135.2 Marmota marmota marmota | reverse complement strand
TATAAGAGACAGCTTCTTACCCTGAACCTCTATAAGGATGCAAGGAGTGTCTGGACAGCCTATTACCAGAAAGTTTACTCCCCCACTGAGTTGTGAGTGGGACCAGATGATGTTTTCTCATGCATTACTGATTATCCCAGAATGTCCTACCCTTTTATTGGGAAGAGACTTACTTTCAAAACTTGAGACATCCATTACAATGAATTTGGGACCGCAAAAAGTGCAGTGACAGATCCTTCTGTCTTTCCACATTAGAGACAATATCTTCTATGCCCAGAGGCAATTTTACAGCTTGATAAATTATATACGGCTTATTGAAGATCATTCAGAACCTCAAACAAAAACTTTTAGTGCCTTGCATGAGCCCATGTAACACCCATTTTAGGAATTCAGAAACCCAATGGGTAATGGAGACTAGTTCAGGACCTGAGAAGCAGTTCTTCCTCTCCACCCTATAGTTCCTAATCAGTACATACACTCTGTTATCTGAGATTCCAGCAGCCTTTTTCTGTATACCCTTAGACTCCCAATCACAATATCTGTTTGCCTTTGAGGAACTGGATCTCAATTAACTTGGACAGTATTGCCCCAAGGATTCAGAGATAGCCCTCATCTGTTTGGCCAAACCCTAGCTAAGGACTTAACAGAATTCAGAGATAAAACTTCTCTGACTGTCCTGCAATATGTAGATGGCATACCTTTATGTGCCTCCACTCAAAAGGAATGTCAAACCACTAAAGAACTTTTAAACTTCTTAGCTGATAAGGGTTATAAAATCTCAAAGAAAAAAAGCTCAATTATGCCAAAAACAAGTTCAATATTTAGGATTACAGCTGTCTCAAGGAACCCACAAACTAGGACCAGAAAGAATAACCTCTATAGGACAATATCCTCTACCTCAAACCATAAGGCAACTTACAGGCTTCCTAGGGATAACTGGATATTGGCTTTGGATCCCTGGATATGGCGAATTAGCTAAGCCTCTTTATAGCCTCCTCAGAGAGCTCAGAGAGACACTACACCAAGGAACAACTTCCTTGGCATTGGAAGAGGCCTTACTCCAAGCCCCTGCCCTCAGCTTACCTACTGAACAAAAATTCAACCTATTTGTCACTGAGAGAGGAGAAATAGTCCTGAGAGTGGTCACACAAAAGAAGGGACCTGCTCAATAGCCAATAGCTTATCTCAGTAAGAAGCTTGAACTAGTGTCTCACTGAGGATGGCCTCACTGTTTGAAAGTAGTAGCAGCAGTAGCCTGAGGCAATTAAATTAGCAAAGTCCCTGAGGCAATTAAAATCACCCTGGGAAGAGATCTTACTTGTCCATACCTCCCATGATCTCTCAGGGATTTTAAATACAAAAGGAGAACTATGGCTCTCAGACAATTACCTTCTAAAATATCAAATCTTACTTTTAGATGGACCTGTAACTCAAAATAAAGACCTGCTCTAATTTAGACCCAGCCACCTTCCTCCCAGAGAAATTAGAGGGAAGTCCTGAACATGACTGCCAACAAGTTCTAGCTATAAATTACTCAGCCCAGCTATAAATTACTCAGCCTGAATAACCTTCAGAACCTTCCCCTGTCCAATCCAGACCTCACCATGTTCACAGATGGGAGTTGCTTTATGGAACTGTATATGCTGTGGTGACTTTACATGATACCATAGAGGCACAATCTTTGCTCCCAGGCACAAGCTCACAACTAGCTGAACTGATAGACCTAAGGAGAGCACTTAAAATAGGGAAACAACGGAGAATTAATATTTACACTGACTCTAAATACGCCTACCTAATCCTGCATGCACATGCAGCAATTTGGAAGGAAAGGATTTCAAACAACTGGGGGAACATCCATAAAGAACTATGAACAAATCTTAAAACTGCTAGAAGCTGTTCATTTACCCAAAGAGGTTGCAGTAATTCACTGTCAAGAACATCAAAAAGGGATAGATGAAAAAGCAGAAGGAAACAGACTAGCAGATCAACAAGCCAAAGAGGCTGCTAAGGGAAGTTTACAGATGACAACCTTAGCCCCTTTGATATGGACAGGCCCTCCCCCAGAGATAAGACCTCAATACACCCAGGAGGAAACAAACAAGGCTCTATCTAAAGGAGGTATTCTTTTACCCTCTGGGTGGATTCAAATGGAAGATGACAAAACTTATTTACCTGCTAATTCCCAGTGGAAGATTTGAAGGGTTAGGGTTATATTTCAAAGACCATCCACCAAATAGTCAAAGCCTGTGAAACATGCCAAAGAAATAATCTGCTTAATTCTGCCAAGAAGCCTCCAAGATTACAAAGGATGGAACAGTTCAAGTCAAGGCATTATTACAGGAAATAATCCCACAATTTGGGTTGCCTCACAGTCCGAACAATTTCTTAGCTCCTGGTTCTCTGGTACCTCCTGGTGGAAAACATTGTTGTCATCATACTCGTTGGCATATTCCTATGCTGTGGCATTTATTAATCTCATTTAAGTACTAATAACTGCTTCTTTCTCTTATAGACCACCCATCACTCAAATGGCCCTCCAGCCTCAATCGTACTTCTATCATGGACCGCTCGATACACCAAATTTTTTAAAAAGGGAACTCCAAAACTGCTTGCTCCACACTGCTACCCATCTCCCACCTTTTGGTCTTCCCACCTGCATTCTATCACTGCAGGATAAAGGGAAACAAAGAACAGAAATGTGGGAAGACCTTAACTATAAAAAAGGGATGCCCTTCCACGGATTCCACCTTTCCATCTTGTCGGGTCCCCTTCTTCCTGCAGGGAGAAGTCTTCTCTGCTGCCCTTTAATAAAGCCTTCCACTTTCCACTCTACACTTGCCTCGGTGTGCTTCTCTGTTATACTTCAGCATTCAGGGAAGCAAAGACTCCTTACCAACTCCTTACCAGTAAACAGCAGTACCAAAAGACAGATAATTATGTTTTTATCACACATAACATTGGTAACAAAAGGACAGATAATTATGTTTTTATCACACATAATAAAATGATGTAGATTAATGTGAGTTTCACAGATTCATTCTTATTTCCAAAGTTGATGCACAGATTTTTGTATGTCAATCATATTTGTCAATAATATAGCTCAGTGGTAGAGTGTCCCTGGGTTCAATTCCCAGTACCACAAAAAAAGTTACATTTATTGATAACCCAAAATATGTAAGATATTATATGGGGCCTTATGTACATTTTATCAATTAAATCTTCAAACAATTTTATGAGGTGATTAAGATTTCAATTCTGTAAACAAGGTACTGAGGATCAGAAAGTTAAGTGATTTGCCTAAGATTATAGCACTACTATTTGTCAAAGCCTAATTTTATTTCTGAATTTTGAAAAATAGAAACTTTCTTGTAAAACCTAAAAAAAAAATAGAAAATTCCTTGAAAAACCCAGATATTACTCAATAGACTCCAGAAACAATTTAACATGCCCTGTAAAGCTGGTCAGAGTAGATTATAAACAGGATATTTTTTTAATAGTAAAAGGGGACAAGATTAATCATTACCATGCTTGAAAACGAATGAATCCAGCAGAAAACATGGGTTGCTATCCAGAGCTTAAAAACTGAGAGAATGAAATACATCATTGTTTTCACCAATAGTTACAGGTAAACCAAAATTAATTCCTGTTCTGTGTGTTTTCCTTTTCCCCACTGACCTTCCAAGTCTCTAATGACCCCTATTCCATCCTGTTCTTCCATAAGATTAACAATTAGTTTCCAAAAATGAATAAGAATATGTGGTGTTTGTCTTCCTGTGTCTGGCTTATTTCACTAACCACTATGATCTAAACCCATCCATATAACAAGATTTCATTCTTCTTGTGGTTGAATAATATTCCATTGTATACATATGCCAAATTTCCTTGAAAATATACATTGCTGCACATTTATAATCAGCTAAGGTCATGGCAGAAAATTATAGAACAATTTTTAACTGTCACTTTTCTTATTCACTCCTTTAAAATGACTAAATTCTGTTAATTTTTTTCAACATGGGAGGAATTGGAGATCACCATGATAAGTGCTGTAAGCCAGTCACAAAAAGCCAAATATTGGAATATCTGACTCAAGTGTGAAATCAAAATACCTTGATCATTTTGAAATCAAGTAGATAGTGATTGCCAGAGGTTGCAGAGAGAGTAAGGGGTGAGTAGGGCAGGGAAAGGGTAAACAGTGGATACTAAACTGAAGTTAGATGGAAGAACAAGTTCTTGTGTGCTATTGCACACTAGGGTGAACACAGAAAATGATGAAGGAATATTAGAGAAGATAGGTGTGTTTAACCTGATATAAACATTACACAGTGTGTGTGTGTGTGTGTGTGTGTGTATAAACATCACGTGGTACCCAATTAATGTGTAGATTTGGTATTTGTCTTTGTGTGTGTGGTGCTGGTGATTGAACCCAGGGCCTTTTGTATGCAAGGCTGGAACTCTACCACTGAGCTGTGTCCCGGCCCTAATGTGTAGATTTGGGATGTTATGTACCAAAGAAAACTCATTTCAATCTAAAATGACAAAAAAAGAAAAAAATGAGGGAATGAAACTATGTTGTGCTTGGCTGATGCAGTGTCTAATTTAAAAAAAAGGACTTTCAATTCTTATTTTAAGATTCCACATAAAAATTCATATTTCTGATTTTAAGAAATTAGAAGAGTTGGCAACACTAGATCTTATTCCCATCTGACAATCAGATAATCTCTTTCTCCCTGTGCTTTATATTCTCCATTTTTCCTTGTTTAGATTACTTGTCTATAGCCTGAGTCTTTCACCCTTACAAATCTCAGCTCTACCAGTTTTTTTTTTTTTTTTTGCTTTAGAAACAAACAATTTGGAAACAATTAACTTAAATTTCTCATATCTGTATAAAGGGATTATTTCATCTCCTTGAAAATCTGAGGATTAAATTAGATTAGATATACAACATACTTAAGAGGATGTCTGAAGGGCTGGGGATGTGGCTCAAGGTGGCGGGCTCGCCTGGCAAGTGTGCGGCCGGGGCAAACAAAGATGTTGTGTCCGCCGAAAACTAAAATATAAATATTAAAAAATTCTCTCTCTCTCTCTCGCTCTCTCTCTCTCTTTAAAAAAAAAAAAGAGGATGTCTGAAACAGATTAGTTGACCACCTAACGGCACAAGTGATTTCTCCTGCTCAGGAAATATCATTTCCCTGTCCTATGTTTCTCCACAGACTTGAGAAACAACTTAGCTGTTTCAAGTGTGAGAATCAAAATCACAATACTGTATATTGCTCAGCTCTTCTGGGAGTTGAATCTTAACTGTCAGTAGCTGTGCAATGAGGCAAGTTATGTCATATCTCTGAAATTCTGACCCTTCATATGTAAAATAATGATAATATCAAGTTCTTAGGAGATAGTGCAAATAAAACCCTCAGTCAGAAGGAGCAGCTAATATTAAAATGTAATTTGGTCTCCCTAATTAGTCTTTCCTGAAGAAAGACTAACATCATGGTTTTCCACACTGATGACATAATAAAACCATTTAAAAATTTTTTTTCAAGACAGCAGTCTTGCTATGTTACTTAATCTGGGCTCAAACTCAAGATAGCTCTGAGATTACACTGCATCTGGCTCATTTGAGGAATGTAAAAAATATTTTCAATGATCATGTTGTACTTCAGACAAATTAAATCAGAATTTCTTGTCATGGGGCCCAGAAATGGGACTCCTGGATGAATCTAATGTACATCTACAATTAAGAACTACTGGCATAAATTGTAGACATAAAATCTGGTGAACAAAATGTATGTTTTCTATTTCTGTCTTAAAGGAAGCAATCATCACCACAGAAGGAGATGGCAATGCGAGATAATTGAGGTTGCATCAGTCCCAAACCACTAGAAGAATTTAGGAGTGCAGCAGGCTGAGCTGCTGTGGTTACAGGCATGTGCCACTATGCTCAGTTATGGTGAGGCTTTTTTTTTTGGGGGGGGAGGGGGTATTGGGGATTGAACCCAGGGGTAGTTAACCACTGAGCCATATCCCCAGCCCAGATGAGGCTGTTTTAACCACCCCAGTGCCACTGATCTCAACCAACTCTGTCAAACATCCCAGATGAACATATAATCTAAATTCCAAACTGTGCTTTTATGCAAAATCAACTTCAAACCAGTCTTACACAATTATTTTAGAATCTTAAAACAATGCATTTGCTATACAAACGTATCTCCAAGACAAATCTATTTTCCCTCCAGAAACAAGTGTCATTCCTAAGTGCTTCTGATATAGAAATCCTGTGGTTACTATTGATTAAGTATCTTTTCAGTTTCCAACAAAACTTTATTTTTCCATTGATGCCATTTTGAACCAGAAAACCAATATTTTCTTAACAATTCACAAGAGTCAATGTATAAAAACAAATAGAGACAGAACAATATGGGATGATTGAAAGCATGGGCTCTGAAATGAAGACTTCTTGGACTTGAGTCACTACCCATGCCCTTCTTAACTTTGTAATCACAACAAAATTTGCTAAAACTCAGTCTCATTATCTGGTAAAATGGAGATCTACAACATAGATTTGAAGTGAAGTAATATCTAAGTGCCTGGAACATAATATATTAGATAACAAGCAAAGTTGAGACGTAAGAGATGAGCCATGTGCAAGCTTATTTACTTGAGGTTTGTTGTACACCAATCTTTCATGCAGGTGATTATATTTCTTTAGGAAAATAACCAATTATTACTTGTTACAGATATTTAGGATCACTTGCAAATAATCAAAATCATAAATATTAAATCCATGAAGGGCAAACCTCTGCTATATTTGCTCCCTCCTCTTTCTGAGTGTTTCTGAGTTACTTGTACTTTAACACCCTTCGCATGTATTTGTCACTTATGAAAACCACTTTTTCTTCAAACCGTATCTAGCTTTGTTAAAGATACTTTTCACAAACAATCAAAAAATGAACAATCATTAATATTATGCAACAATTTTAATATCCCTTCTTCAATGGACTATGAAAATCAGAAAACCACTAGATAAACCAATGAAGCCTTCATTTGATACTCTAACTAGTAAAAAAAATAGAGTAAGGGCTGACATATCACCTTTAGCATGTTGACAAGTTTCCGTGAGCTAACCCTGATTATTGGGATATTAAATGACGATGGCAGAATTATAAATCTGGAGATCCACATCTAGGAAAGGAATTACCGCTCTTTTGAGAGATACCACCTCAATGATGTGACTGATATCAAATTGCCTGACATTTTGGTAACTGATTTGGAGGTCAGGACCTAATTGATCTCTGATTTCAAGGGAATTAAGTCTATACTGAAAGCAGGGAAGGACAGAAAAACATAGAAACAAATTTTAGTTTTTCCTAACCACAAAGTCTTTGTGCCAATGTAGCTGTGTTAGTATTTCATCACTGTGACAAAATACCTGACAAGAACAAAGTAGAGAAGAAAGATCTTTTTTGAATTACAGTTTCAGAGGATATAGACCATGGTCAGCTGACTCCATTACTCTGGGCCTAAAGTGAGGCACAATATCACAGCAGAAAGATGTGGCAAAGGGGCTGGGGATGTGGTTCAAGCGGTAGCACGCTCGCCTGGCATGCACGGGGCTCTGGGTTTGATCCTCAGCACCACATACAAGTAAAATAGAGATGTTGTGTCCACCGAAAACTAAAATATATATATATATATAT
>NW_026000255.1:859334-871476 GCF_001458135.2 Marmota marmota marmota | reverse complement strand
AAAAAAAAAAAAAAATATATATATATATATATATATATATATATATATAAAATTCTCTCTCTCTCTAAAAAGAAAAGAAAAAAAAAGAAAGATGTGGCAAAGAAAAGCTGAAAGTGGTTCAGCTCACTGCAGCCAGGACAGCGGGGGTGGGGGAGGGGTGCAGAGAGAAGATAAACTCTTACAGGGCATGTGCCCAGTGATCTACTTCCTTCAACTCGGTCCCATCTCCCAGTTGTCCATCCGGATATCAATTATCCATTAATTCACTCATGAAGTTTGAGCCCTAACTATCCCAAAATCCCCTAAAAATATGAGAAATATGTGTATGGGTAGAGGAGTTGGATTAGGGATCATGCTTCCAACACATGAGTTTAGGGGGAACATTCCAGATTCAAACCATAACAGTAGCTATGTGTGTCAACATCCGGGAATTCCCTCCTTCTGGGAACTGAAGTCTATCAAAACTAGAAGAAAAGCTGGTGGCTGGTGCATGCTTGTAATCCCAGCTACTCTGGAGAATGAGGCAGGAGAATCACAAATTCAAGGCCAGACTGGGCAACTTAGTGAGACTCTGTCTCAAAATGCAAAATAAAATGGAATGGAGGGGCTGGGGATTTAGCTCAGTTGGTAGAGTGCTTGTGTCACGTGGACAAGGCCCTGGGTTCAATCCCCAGCACCACAAAAATAATAATAATAATAGATATACAGGATCCCCAAATATTTTTTTAATGAAATGAAGTAGAGGAGGCCCAGGTAGCTGGCTGAGATGCTGCAGCTGTTCGGTGGGGATTCTAGGCCCAGGAGCTGCCCAAAGCTCAGAACCGGAGAAATGCCAAAACAAATGGAAAGACATGGGGTTCTAGAGCAGTTGTCACTGACGTGGTAGCTTCTGCCACCACTGCTTCAACTGCCACCATCTCCACAGCCTCCACCCCAGTATGGGGTCTTAAAAGGCCCCAGGCCTAGGCACAGCCTACAGAGTCCTAAGTGGTGCCCTGAGTAAAATGAGCGCCCTCTCCACAGTAGATTACAAATTAAAATGGAGGAAATTTCATCAGCTAACCTGGATACTAACAAGCTAGAGGCCATTGCTCAGGAGATATATGTAGATCTGATAGAGGCTTCTTTTTTGGTATTCTGCTTTCAGGTGCAGTGGTCAGTCAACAGTGGCTACTTCTACCTGAAGTTGAAAGAGATTAGTAGCATGAAGGGTTTGGGCTCTCAACAGTGGAAGAGCATGCCACCTCCTGCTTTGCTCCCTTCCTGGAGAACCTGGAAATGGACCTGATCAGCAGCTGCAACCTGAGAAAGTCTGAGAGTGACCAGGACAATAATATAGACTGGTCTAGTGGCTTGGAGGAGTAAGTAAAAAAAAAAAAAAACATACAAAAGTCTCAGTTCCCTTTGAAGGTCCTAGCATTTTAAACTCCAAAGTGTAGAATTTGGAAATTTAGATCCTTGGGTCCCTGGGATCAACTCTGAATCCCTGGGCAGAAGAAGGTGCAAACCTGGGCACCATGCAATGTGTGTTGATCCCTAAACACATCTGGATGTACACAAGATCCCTGTATTGCCCTCAGTTGCTGGTGAGCAGTTGTTGGCCCAGAATATAAAATCCTTTTGTTCCTCAAGACTGTCTTATTTGCTTGATGTCAAGGGTTTCCTGGATACTTCACACATTATTGATGGTCAGGCCATAGTCAGTGGGACTGCTCATCTGATGTCTGACCCTCTGATTTGGGCTTCTCTGATGCAAATGAAATGAGATCTAGATACTAACATTATCAGAATGGACAACCAAGAAAAAGAATCCCAGTTGAATTTGGTAAGGAAGCTCTGTGGCCTTGGCTATGTAATGCCAGATTCGTGGGACCATAATAGACCTCCAGGAGCCGAATCCGATGCAATCACACAAGCGTCTTTATTGCAAGCTTGAGCCTGGACTCAAACCCGTTCCCGATGCAGTGGTCCCAGGGAGTGAGCCCCTGTCCTTTGTTCAGTGAGATTTTATAGGTTTTGGGGGATACTCTATGTGTCACAACATCACACAGCAAATCATTTCACACCCTTGGAAAGTCAAACAACAACTCTTAACATTGATTAGCACATTCAATGGCAGGAACAAGTTGGGTAGGGGTGATTGGTTAGTACAAGAGGGGGATTCCTTTGAACTGATTAGTTTAAGCCACGAGGGGTGTACGTGCTAAACTACATGGTTTCCTAACATGTTATCAACCACCATAAACTACTGGGGGGGTCATCTGGCATCCCAGGTAGTTTCCCTGTCTCATGCTGATTGGTGGTTGCTAGGGGGTTGCTATGGGTCCTCACTTAGCATAACTGAGTCAGGGACACCTGGCTCCTTAGATCTCTCCTATTATTTACAAACAACTCAGCAGGGTGAGCCTAGGAGTGCTCTGTGGGTTTTTCCAAGGACAAGGGTCACACCCCCTCCCTTTGGACAGGCCTTGAAGTAGAAGCTGTTTTCAAAAATGGAGTCACATCAGTTTCTCAACTACAAAAAGAGAAATTCAAAACCACCTGTTTTCTAATCATTTGCAATGATTTCAATGGACTTGGGATAAGGCCCAAATGTTGGCTGAGCAGAGCCCTCTTTCTTCCCCCACCCAGTGACATAGGCTTGATGAAGAACAACTTGGTTGTCCAGGCAGGCTGAGAATTCAGACGTGAGCCTGTGGGGAGGTAGTAGGTACCTCTGCAAATGTGCACCATCTCTCAAAAATGGAAGACGAATTGCATTAAGGACGTAAGTTTGGTTAGGCAGTCCTTTCCTACTCTTCCTGGTTATATAGAAAGTCCATGGTTCTGACTTGGTTAATATGACAGACTACTTGCCACCTACTCCAGGTTTGGAACTGAACTTGAAGAGCTTCATAGCCGTGCAAGAGGCCATTTGAAAACCAAGATCAAAAAGAACGTTTTCCAGCTGCCTCAAAAATGTGAATGGGTTACTGCTAAGAACCAAGGGGCAGGATTGGGTAATCTCTCATCTGAGTATGTGCAAAATCTTGTTGAATGCTTCTGTTCCTTTTCAGTTGGGCAATCAGCTCTGCTATGGTGAACATCCAGTCACCACCTTCTCTGCCCCTCACAAGGAAGCAGTCCTTTCCACTTTGTCCCCTTTGGACCTTCTTGAGAGCAAAAGCTATTCTTCTGTTGTTTAAAGACAGGAAAGGACCTCCAGAACCCCCTGTCTTTAGGGAATTGATAGGGGAGGATGGGAAGTAAGAGTTGCATATCAAAACTGCCTTCTATTTCACTCCCAGAGTGAGGGTTTATAAAGTGTAGGAGGGTGGATGTCCTGAATTGAGCACAGTGGTGCTGCTTTATTTAAAATATTTGCTTACCTCATTTTGTGCCCCATTAACAGAGCCCAGCCTTATCTGTCTGGCTTGGGTCCATGTTCCTGTCCACTGCTCTACTGCCTATCAGGTGCAGCTCATGACTCCAGGTGCTGCTTGCCATGCCAGCTTCCACATTGACCAGTTTTAATTCATCTCTTAATGCACCTGCTTCTGATGTATGCCAATTTTGCTTTTTCTTGACCTCTTTTAAGTTTATATTATATATTGTTGCTTTTGCTTTTTCCTGTTTTTGTGGAAGACTCAGAAGAGAAATTTTCTCAAAACTCCCTCTGTTTTGATTGAAGTCAGAAGAGAGCTTAATTTTTTGTATTTACAAGGCAATGCCATGCCTAAGCATTTCTCTATAGGAATGCCTTGCTAGCATGCCCTCCTGCTTTGTCTTCATGAATTATATCTTCTCACCTCCACTTGGATACTGCGTCTTAGGACCTAAGCAGAACAGTGAAGGCTGACTGACATACACAGGGATAGAGTTGGTCCTGATTAACTTTCTCTAACCCTCACTGTGTGTATCTTCCTTATCCCAGAAGAAACTGGACCTTATGCATTGATTTGAGTTACATACTCTAGAGAGTTAAGGAAAACATAGTGATTGGACCTTGGGACTCTTGCCTTCTCCTCCCGGGTTGCCCTGATAGGGAGTGGGACCTATTTGCACAAATCTTCTATCCAAGAATGGTTAATGTTCAAAAAATCATATGGTAGGAATAAAGAAATTTGGAGTTATCTTTGCCCTTGACTTTTTGCAGATATCGCCTCCTAAGAAAATACTGAGGGCTGGGCATGGCAGCTCATGCCTGTAATTCCAGTGGCTCTACAGGCTGAGACAGGAGGATTGTGAGTTCAAAACCAACCTCAGCAAAAAGTGAGGCACTCAACAATAAAAAATTAAAAAAAAAAAGTGAGGCACTTGTATATAGGTGACTATATGACCAATGTGATTCTGCAATCTGTACAATTAGAAAAATGAGAAATTATACCCCAATGATACAAATGTATGAACTGCCAAGATCATTGTAATGTCATGTGTAGATAATACAAAAAAATTTAAAAAAATAAAAAATAAAAAAGAGCTCTTTTCTTAAAAAAAAAAAGTGAGGCACTAAGCAACTCACTGAGACCCTGTCTCTAAATAAAATACAAAATAGGGCTGGGAATTAGGCTCAGGGGTCGAGTGCCCCTAAAATCAATCCCCAGCACCCTCCCCCACCAAAAAAGAAAGAAAATACAGCAGGAAAGGAGATCTAAGTGAGACTCTGGCCTACCTCCAAACAGTGCTTTGGAAACAAGATGAATATAGGGGAAAAGGCAATGATCTACTCACTCTTCCTTCAGAGACAGAACTCAGATTCTGAATTTACTATTTCCTTTCTAGCCTTTTCTGGTTATAGGAGGAAGATGTGGGAAGTAGTTTTGAGTAATGGTTTGTTCACATTTACTTCCTTTTTCCCCCTTTGTCCCCACTACCACCATAGGGGACAATAGCTTCCTGCCCTGGATAGGTATAAAGTGAGCTCAGTCCAGCAGGGGCCCTGAGGAGATAAACTACTTTTTAGGGAGAAAATGTCCCCTATCATACAGTTGACAGTGGTTAGAAACTCTCTCTTTTCCTAACTTCCTTCGCTGTAACAGCAGAATTCCTATTTTCCTTCTTTAATTTATTGTATTGATCACCTTGTAATCCTATTATTTATCTGAGTATGTATGGAGTGTGGGGGAAGGGGTTCTTTAAAATTTCTGTGGTTTGTGGCTTTCTCTTCCTTACATTAGTTCCAACCACTTCATGCCCAGGGGCCACTGTCTGGCATTATTGCATGTTGGGATCATTGGGGACGGTAGTGAGAAACTCACCACTGTCCTCTGTATTGGAGATTCTTATTTTTTGCAAAAGTAATCCATCCCCTACAGATAGCTGATTAACTCTGTGTGTTCCCCTTCCCTTATGGCAGCTTGTGTAAATAAATTTCATCTCCCAGGAATAGTAAACAAAATTTTTAAAAATGAAAAAAAAAATATGGAATGGGGCTCTGTCTCAATGGTAGTGCACACCTGGGTTCAATTCCCAGTACAAGAAATAAACTAGAAATCACAAGTGTTTTCCTCCACATCAATCCAGCTTTGGAGACATTTTATTACTTACATACATTCCTTCCACTAAAAACGAACAAACAAAAAAACAGCAATGAAGTGGTCCATATGCTAACCACATAACTTAAAAATAAAATGAAATTCTATATTTTAAAAAATTTTTGATAAAAATATTATTTCAAACCATAGAGTCACTGGAAGTTCACAATTATTTTAAAAAATGCACACACTTTACTTGTCATCTCCAGCACCTTCAGCTTTTGGTGCCTGATCTGTTTTGGCATCTCCATTTTCTGTAGGGTATTCCTATGTTTGCCAACATCAGCTTTTTACTTTTTTCCTTTGAGTAACTTCTTTACCCTTGCAAGGATTATTTTAGGTTCAAGTTCTGGCAATAGAGGAGCAGGTTTAGCAGACAACCTTGCAGATCCTCTCTGCAATTCTTCACCTTGATTTTATCTTCCTTTAGCATCTCCTATAGCCCTCTTCCTCTTGCACACAGTGGCCATTGAAAGAATCCTCCACTCAAGACAATTCGCAGGGGGGAATTCCAATTTTATTGCAAAAGGCTGTATGCTTATATAGATCTAAGGAGAGATGGCAGGGCTTAGATAAATGGCAGGCCTCCCGTTTATTGGCAAGTTCTTCCAGATATCAGTTCCGGAGCCCAGGAATTAGTTTTTTTTTTTTTTTTAATATTTATTTTTTAGTTTTCGGCGGACCACACGCATGCCAGGCGAGCGCGCTACCGCTTGAGCCACATCCCCAGCCCCAGGAATTAGTTCTTATTGGGGCTAAGGTTCCCCGCCAGCGAGATTTGAAATTGGCGCCAGCGGGAGAGTTCACACCCGCGGGAAATTTTCGCGCCAGTAAAAAAAAAGGGGGGGGGGTAGGAAGAGAAGGTCCTTAGGCGCCATGTTGGGGTTTTTCTCTGGGGTGCGGCTGCCATTATACTTTTCCCAACAGCCATGGCAATGGCACATACGTGCTATATGTAGGGATATAGCCACACATAGGCCTGGATTGGTTCAGAGGTCATTCTTTATGATTCTTCACACTGCTCCAAAAAGCCACTGTAAATCATTTTACAAGTGAATAGTGTACAGCCTTATAAGAAAAAAAGAATAGTTTTGTCAAGGTGGAGGAAATGTTAAATACTAGACAGCCTCTTAGGGAAATTACCATATTTTCTTGGAAGACATAATTTAATAAACTGCTTAAGGTTGAAGACCTGAAGATGTGACTTAACTACAAAGGGAGATATGAAATGACTATGAGGAAGGCATAAGGAAAGGCACTGGTTTTGCTTCCAAAATGTGAGAAATGACTGTGTGGGTGGAGGAAACAATGAAACCAGTGAGATAAACAAGACTGGACATCATATGATGCAATTTCTCCTTGTGACCTACAAATCCTCTGTTGTATAGAAAAATGCATCAAAGGCTTGGAATGAGTGGATTTCTGTTGGAACTGAAAAAAAATCAGTTTTCATGGATTGAAGTTGAACAAAAAGAGGAGTGTACAGTAATAGAACACATAAACAAGCAGGGGTTTCTATCTTCATATCAGATAAAGTGGACTATAAGCAGCACACAATGGAGTTTCCACATACATCAAAGGAACCCTTCTCAAAGCCCTTCTGAGGTGGCGAGGAGGATGGAATTTTTTACTGCTGTTTACCATCGAAAAGACTTCTTCCCAGAGGAAGAAGGGGACCTGAAAGGCAGAATCCGTGAAAGGGGAAAGTCTTCCCTTTTTATAGCTAAAGTCTTCTTTTAGTTTTCCCACATTCATGTCTTTTGTTTCCCTTTGTCTTGCAGTGATAGAATGCAGGTGGGAAGGCCCAAAATGTGGGAGATATGTAGGCTGAAGGAGTAATCTAGGCAGGAAGCCTGGGGTGGCTTTTGATTAGCACTTCCCTGTTTGCTGGGAGCTGTTTCATTAACAGTTCCTTAGATTGGGTTCAGGGGCCTTGGGCACATTAACATTTCAATTTCCCCAAGTGCTGCTCTGGTTTCCTGGACTCCATTCTCTATGATGACCTCCATTTTATTTATCTTGCTAGATATTAGACTCGATTTACCTAACCACACTACCTTTCTTTAAATCTGGCTTCAAATACAGACATAACATATCACTCACATAGTAAATATGTGTATGGTACTTAGCATAGTGCACAAGACCCAACAATATGCTGTCTCCAAGAGATTCACCTCATAGACAAAGACATCGTTTGCTTTTAGGTGACTTTGACTTAAGGATTAAATAAGAAAAAAAAACTTTTAACATCAAGTATATAATTGATGGATATTCAATCATTTGTTTAATGGCACCCAGGCCAGAGGTGCTGCTGGGGTTCTTATGGACTGAATTTTAGTCATCCACTCACATAAGAAATAAATTCTGTAAAAAGAAAAAAATGTATTTTGAGAAACTGATGTGACTCCATTTTTGAAAACAGCTTCTACCTCAAGGCCGGTCCAGAGGGAGGGAGCGTGACCCTTGTCCTTGTAAAAACACACAAAGCACTCTTAGGCACATACCCACCCTGCTGAGTTGTTTGTCTGCAAATAATAGGAGAGATCTGTGGCGCCTGGTGTCTCTGGCTCAGTTATGCTAAGTGAGGACCCATGGCAACCCCCTAGCAAACACCAATCAGCATGAGACAGGAAAAATACCTGGGATGCCAGATGACCCCCCAGTAGTCTCAGTGGTTGATAACATGTTAGGAAACCACTAATCAGTTCAAAGGAATCCCCCCTCTTGTACTAACCAATGACCCCTCCCCAACTTGTTCCTGCCAGTCAAACAGTTGAGTTGTTGTTTGACTTTCCCACGGTGTGGATTTGCTGTGTGATGTTGTGACACATAGAGTATCCCACAAAAACCTATAAAATCTCACTGAACAAAGGACCAGGACTCATTCCTTGGGACTGCTGCTTTTAAAATGGTTGTGAGTCCAGGCTCGAGCTTGCAATAAAGACTCTTGTGTGATTGCATTGGATTCAGGTCCTGGAGGTCTATTGGGGTCCCACAAATCTGGTATTACATATTTAATCACAGTTTGGCCAAAACTAGGAAGGTAGCTAAACTATTAAAGCCAGAATTAGACAGGCAGTCAGTATAGATAGGTAAATTGACTCAGGTTGGATCAAGGAGGACAATTTTGAGTGAGTCAGGGAAATTGGAGTCAGTCTCCTGAGGGATTGAAATGTTAATTCCTTCAGAGCCCTTCCTCCACCCTTTTCAAGAACCTGCCCCAGCTCCAACTTTTCCCAGGAATTGCCCCTCCCTACAGGGAGCTATAAACTTGTTAATTAATGTGTCCTGGGCTGCTCCATCCTGTCCTTCTCCCTTCAGCCCACCTGTTTCCCACCTTTTGGCTATGCCACCAAGCATCTCCAGGGCCTAGTCACCAAGGCAGGAAGGAGAGAGATAAGGGGAGGAGAACACAGGAAGCCTAAGACCTATAAAAAAGGACAGAATGCCTTGTTTCTTGGGATACCAGGATAGCAGCTATGGCCCCCTTCTCCCTCCAGGGAGAGGTCTATGTTACCCCCTTTTAAATAAATCCTGCCTTATGTGCTTGTGTCGGCATGCTTCTCTAATGTTCATACTTCAACATGTGACGAAGCAGGACTCATCACTGATAATCCGCAGTATCATTGTCTCCACGGTCCCTACAGAAACAATTATAGAAACCAAAGCTAGGAAATATACATATGTAGACTTAGCTGGGTTGTAGTAGCTAAAGAATATGTTATAATTCTATTTTTTTTCAACCCATGAAGTCCTCTGCCTAGGCAGAGGACTTCATGGGTTGAAAAAAAATAGAATTATAACATATTCTTTAGCTACTACAACCCAGCTAAGTCTACATATGTATATTTCCTAGCTTTGGTTTCTATAATTGTTTCTGTAGGGACCGTGGAGACAATGATACTGCGGATTATCAGTGATGAGTCCTGCTTCGTCACATGTTGAAGTATGAACATTAGAGAAGCATGCCGACACAAGCACATAAGGCAGGATTTATTTAAAAGGGGGTAACATAGACCTCTCCCTGGAGGGAGAAGGGGGCCATAGCTGCTATCCTGGTATCCCAAGAAACAAGGCATTCTGTCCTTTTTTATAGGTCTTAGGCTTCCTGTGTTCTCCTCCCCTTATCTCTCTCCTTCCTGCCTTGGTGACTAGGCCCTGGAGATGCTTGGTGGCATAGCCAAAAGGTGGGAAACAGGTGGGCTGAAGGGAGAAGGACAGGATGGAGCAGCCCAGGACACATTAATTAACAAGTTTATAGCTCCCTGTAGGGAGGGGCAATTCCTGGGAAAAGTTGGAGCTGGGGCAGGTTCTTGAAAAGGGTGGAGGAAGGGCTCTGAAGGAATTAACATTTCAATCCCTCAGGAGACTGACTCCAATTTCCCTGACTCACTCAAAATTGTCCTCCTTGATCCAACCTGAGTCAATTTACCTATCTATACTGACTGCCTGTCTAATTCTGGCTTTAATAGTTTAGCTACCTTCCTAGTTTTGGCCAAACTGTGATTAAATATGTAATACCAGATTTGTGGGACCCCAATAGACCTCCAGGACCTGAATCCAATGCAATCACACAAGAGTCTTTATTGCAAGCTCGAGCCTGGACTCACAACCATTTTAAAAGCAGCAGTCCCAAGGAATGAGTCCTGGTCCTTTGTTCAGTGAGATTTTATAGGTTTTTGTGGGATACTCTATGTGTCACAACATCACACAGCAAATCCACACCGTGGGAAAGTCAAACAACAACTCAACTGTTTGACTGGCAGGAACAAGTTGGGGAGGGGTCATTGGTTAGTACAAGAGGGGGGATTCCTTTGAACTGATTAGTGGTTTCCTAACATGTTATCAACCACTGAGACTACTGGGGGGTCATCTGGCATCCCAGGTATTTTTCCTGTCTCATGCTGATTGGTGTTTGCTAGGGGGTTGCCATGGGTCCTCACTTAGCATAACTGAGCCAGAGACACCAGGCGCCACAGATCTCTCCTATTATTTGCAGACAAACAACTCAGCAGGGTGGGTATGTGCCTAAGAGTGCTTTGTGTGTTTTTACAAGGACAAGGGTCACGCTCCCTCCCTCTGGACCGGCCTTGAGGTAGAAGCTGTTTTCAAAAATGGAGTCACATCAGTTTCTCAAAATACATTTTTTTCTTTTTACAGAATTTATTTCTTATGTGAGTGGATGACTAAAATTCAGTCCATAAGAACCCCAGCAGCACCTCTGGCCTGGGTGCCATTAAACAAATGATTGAATATCCATCAATTATATACTTGATGTTAAAAGTTTTTTTTTCTTATTTAATCCTTAAGTCAAAGTCACCTAAAAGCAAACGATGTCTTTGTCTATGAGGTGAATCTCTTGGAGACAGCATATTGTTGGGTCTTGTGCACTATGCTAAGTACCATACACATATTTACTATGTGAGTGATATGTTATGTCTGTATTTGAAGCCAGATTTAAAGAAAGGTAGTGTGGTTAGGTAAATCGAGTCTAATATCTAGCAAGATAAATAAAATGGAGGTCATCATAGAGAATGGAGTCCAGGAAACCAGAGCAGCACTTGGGGAAATTGAAATGTTAATGTGCCCAAGGCCCCTGAACCCAATCTAAGGAACTGTTAATGAAACAGCTCCCAGCAAACAGGGAAGTGCTAATCAAAAGCCACCCCAGGCTTCCTGCCTAGATTACTCCTTCAGCCTACATATCTCCCACATTTTGGGCCTTCCCACCTGCATTCTATCACTGCAAGACAAAGGGAAACAAAAGACATGAATGTGGGAAAACTAAAAGAAGACTTTAGCTATAAAAAGGGAAGACTTTCCCCTTTCACGGATTCTGCCTTTCAGGTCCCCTTCTTCCTCTGGGAAGAAGTCTTTTCGATGGTAAACAGCAGTAAAAAATTCCATCCTCCTCGCCACCTCAGAAGGGCTTTGAGAAGGGTTCCTTTGATGTATGTGGAAACTCCATTGTGTGCTGCTTATAGTCCACTTTATCTGATATGAAGATAGAAACCCCTGCTTGTTTATGTGTTCTATTACTGTACACTCCTCTTTTTGTTCAACTTCAATCCATGAAAACTGATTTTTTTTCAGTTCCAACAGAAATCCACTCATTCCAAGCCTTTGATGCATTTTTCTATACAACAGAGGATTTGTAGGTCACAAGGAGAAATTGCATCATATGATGTCCAGTCTTGTTTATCTCACTGGTTTCATTGTTTCCTCCACCCACACAGTCATTTCTCACATTTTGGAAGCAAAACCAGTGCCTTTCCTTATGCCTTCCTCATAGTCATTTCATATCTCCCTTTGTAGTTAAGTCACATCTTCAGGTCTTCAACCTTAAGCAGTTTATTAAATTATGTCTTCCAAGAAAATATGGTAATTTCCCTAAGAGGCTGTCTAGTATTTAACATTTCCTCCACCTTGACAAAACTATTCTTTTTTTCTTATAAGGCTGTACACTATTCACTTGTAAAATGATTTACAGTGGCTTTTTGGAGCAGTGTGAAGAATCATAAAGAATGACCTCTGAACCAATCCAGGCCTATGTGTGGCTATATCCCTACATATAGCACGTATGTGCCATTGCCATGGCTGTTGGGAAAAGTATAATGGCAGCCGCACCC
>NW_026000255.1:842215-859280 GCF_001458135.2 Marmota marmota marmota | reverse complement strand
TTTTGTATCCGATTCGCCAGAATTTTATTGAGGATTTTTGCATCTAGGTTCATTAGAGATATTGGTCTGTAGTTTTCTTTCTTTGAAGTGTCTTTATCTGGTTTAGGTATCAGGGTGATGTTGGCTTCGTAGAATGAATTTGGAAGTTCTCCCTCTTTTTCTATTTCCTGAAGTAGCTTGAAAAGTATTGGTATTAGTTCCTCTTTAAAGGTTTTGTAAAACTCTGCTGTATACCCATCCGGTCCTGGGCTTTTCTTAGTTGGTAGTCTTTCGATGGCTTCTTCTATTTCCTCAACTGATATTGGTCTGTTTAGGTTGTCTATATCCTCCTGACTCAATCTGGACAGATCATATGACTTAAGAAATTTATCCATGCCTTTGCTATCTTCTATTTTATTGGAGTATAAGGATTCAAAATAATTTCTGATTATCTTCTGTATTTCTGAAGTGTCTGTTTTGATATTGCCTTTTTCATCCCGTATGCTAGTAATTTGAGTTCTCTCTCTTCTTCTCTTCGTTAGCATGGCTAAGGGCATATATACATTTCAAATGTATTTTGCAAACTAAGTCACAATACAAACAGTATAAATAAGATAACTTCTTTAAAACAGCCATTCTTATACATATCTCACATTAAAATGTCTAATTTCAAATTTATCTCAAGATGGGAATATGAAAAAAGCAAGGTTGTTCCTTATTAAATCCAGGGACGTGGCTCATGTAAACTAAAGTGATTACAAACACTACATAAGTTATTATTATTACATAGAGTATTTGATAACTTAGCAAAACAACTTCATTGCATTTGCAGCATATTTGTAATCCAAAGCTTATCTCTGAAGTATAACATTAAAAGAGGTAACATAGACTTCTCCTGGGAGGGAGAGGGGGCCATAGCTGGTATCCTAGAATCCCAAGAAGTGTGGGTGTTTTGACTTTTTGTATGTCCTAGGCTTCCTTTGTTCTGCTCTCTTCCTCTTATCCTTCTCCTTTCTGCATTCATGACTAGGCCTAGAAGATGCTCAGTGGGATTACCAAAAGATGAAAAGCAGATGGACAGGGGAATAGCTGGATGGAGCAGCCTGGGACACGTTAATTAACAACTTTATAACTTCCTGTAGGGAAGGGCAATTCCTGGGACAGGTTACCTTAGCAACAGGTTGGAGCAGGGGCAGGTTCTTGATAAGAGTGGAGGAAGGCCTTGAAGGTATTAACATTTCAGTCCCTCAGGGGTCAGTCTCCTACTTCCCAGACTTACTCTTGGCCTCCTAGATCCAACCTGAGTCAATTTACCTATCTAAACTGACTGCTTCAGTTTTGACAAAAAGGAAAAGGTTTATTGTTTTGCTAGCAAAGGAGAAACACAAGGGACTCCTATCCCGGAGGCTGTGATTCTGCCCATAAGCAGAAACAGGGGGCTTTTATAGAGGTGATTCAAAGGCTACATTCCACCTGTGTTCTCTGTTGGAGTTGTAATTCAATTGTTAATTTGAGAGATAGTCATTTCTAAGATTGTTGTAGGGACAAAGGAGGCAAGGCACCGAAGATAGCAGGAAACAGCTTTATTTGGCTGCAGCCAGGTTCAGAGGGTACAGCCTTTGCTGTAATCAATCAATCCCCTGAACCCCGAGTTCAGGGAGTTTCAGAGTTTTATACCCAGTGTGTAAGGGGAGGGGCTCAGAAGTTCACAGTCTGCAGAAGTTCACATAAAAGCAGCTTTTTCTTTCACTGTTCTGGGCATGTTAACTCTTCAAGGACAACACCTGAGAAGGGGAGAGACTCTTCTCCCCTCTTTTTTCCCCCTGTCAGCTGTTACAATGGAGCCCAATTGGTAACTTCTCTTATCTTAGAAATGTAGACATCTCTGTGAAGCCCAGCTCAAGGCCAGAGGCCTTGTTTGCACATTTCTTCAAAGTACTATACTGGATATGTTTGCAAAAAACTAGTAAGGGGGTGTCCATCACCTGGAGTGCTGGTATCTTCTTGGCCAGTGACCAAGTAAACAGGGTGACACGAAAATAGGAACTTTATCTACAATGGACTCTTTTGCTGACAGTCCTAAAATCAGCCATGGTGAAGAAGGCTTTTCTGTGGAGAAAGGGGATGCCACTTCAATTAGCACATTCACTGGTGGGAACAAGTTGGGTAGCAGTGATTGGTTAGTATAAGAGGGGGATTCCTTTGGACTGATTGGTTTAAGCCATGAGGGGTGTACGTGCTAAACAACATGTTATCAACCACCAAAACTACTGGGGGGTCATCTGGCATCCCAGGTATTTTCCCTGTCTCATGCTGATTGGTGATTGCTAGGGGGTTGCTATAGGTCTTCACCTAGCCTAACTGAGTCAGGGACACCTGGCGCCGCGCCGCAGATATCTCCTGTTATTTTCAGACAAACAATTCAGCAGGTTGGTTATCTGCCTAGAAAGGCTCTGTGGGTTTTTCCAAGGACAAGGATTACGCCCCCTTCCTTAGGACAGGCTTTGAGGTAGAAGCTGTTGTTATTTATTTTCAAAAATGGAATCACATCAGTTTCTCAGAACCCTGTTACATGTTGAGAAAATAAACATTATATTGGGATAACCAGATTTTTTAAAGTTAATAAAATTCACATCAATAAAACAGCATAACATTGTAAAAAGTAGTTAATTTAACTAGAATTGTAAACCAAACAGAGAATTTGGAGCAAATAAAGTTTTAAATAAGCCCTATATTAAAAACTTAATTTTCTTAAGCAATCAAAAATCTAAAAGCAAAAAAATATAAAATCTTTGTTCTTTAAGCCAGTTCTTTGTAAACATTGTAAAAGCAGATCACTATTTTAAGGAATCCTTTAAATTTTTCTAAAATTTAAACATTATGTAAGGGTCCAGCGAACGACGGAGGAAGAGACCACCAAGAGACTGACTCATGCAACCGCAGAAGGGGGTTTATTGAAGAATTCAGCGCGCTGGGGTCCGTGCTCACTCAACAAGGGAGAGCGGCCCAGAGCCCCGAGCAGGGGTTGAGCAGTGCTTAAGTACACTTTTTGGGGAGGGCGGGGGCTTTGCATACATCAGAGCAAATCATCATGAGGTGCGGGAAAATCAAACAACAATTCTTAGACATGATTAGTACATTCGTTGGCGGGAACAGGTCGGGCGGGGATGATAGGTCAGTTCTAAATCGGGGTACACATTCAAACTGATTGGTTTAGGCCCTGAGATGCCTATGTGCCAAGCTGCACAGGGTCCTAGGTTATTAAACAACTAGATGGTCAGGGGGAATATTTACTGGGCAGTCCCGGGTATTGTCCTAACAGCTACAGGAATTTCAGGTTTTGGGTGTAGCATAGGAACTTAACAATACCTGGTCCTTTACTTTTTAACTCAGGCCTTGCAGCTTAGAAACTTTACAATACCCAGTCTTTTACACTTTAACTTCAATTTCTTTTACTCTTACAATTATTTAAGCAAATCAGAAGGATAGAATATTTTTAATATTTTTTACCTCAATTTCTTTTCCCCCAAATTTTCAAATGTGCTCACTTGTAACAAAATAGTTATTCTCTAACCTCTAGTGCTATCTAATGGCATACAAGAAGTTCTCAAGTTAACATTCCTTTTGGGCGAAAAAACTAGTCCTTTAAATCCAATACTCATTACCCATTATGCCTCATTATTAATAGGAGATACATACATAAAATCTTTTTAAAAAGTTTTTCAGAAAACAAAACTCATTATTATGCTATATCTTAGGTAACTAAAAGTGAAAACATGTAAAATAATACAAATCCTAAAAAAAATGATGAAATATTAGAATGAGAAAGCTACATTTATAGCAAAAAATCATAATCACTTTTTCTAGTGAGAACAGCTCCACATTTAACTGATGCAAAATAGACTATTAACATCAGATAGAGCAGAACATTCATTTAACAGCTCTGAGAGTCAATAAAGCATGTGCTGATATTGTAATTACCTGAGTTGTTTTATAAGAAATATGATATTACAATAACAATTATAACTTTAGAATATCAAAAGAACTGATATATGTTTACATAAAATATTTTGGAATCAAATAAAACCAGGCTTTCCAATCTTTTTTTTCACTGAAGGGTAATTAACATTCATTTTATTTTTAGCAATCATAAATTTAGGGCCTATACAAACATGGACCTTTTCTAACACAGGAATGGTGGAGGAAAAAAAAAAACTTAAAAACAAGTCTCAAAAGCCAATGTCCAGCCAGGCGTGGTGGCACACACCTGTAACCCCAGTGCCAGAGCACTTGCTTAGCAGGAATGAGGCACTGGGTTCTATTCTTATTATAAATAAAATAAAGGCATCTGTCCATCTACAACTACAAAAAAAAAATTAAATTAAAAAATAAAATTTTTATTAGTTATTGATGGACCTTTACTTATTTATTTGTTTATTATATATGGTGCTGAGAATTGAACCCAATGTGTTTATTATATGTGGTGCTGAGAATTGACCCCAGTGCCTCACACATGCTAGGAAAGCACTCTACCACTGAGCCACAACCCCAGCCCCACACATTTTCTTAATGCATTCATCTATTGATGAGTATCTGGGCTAGATCCATAATTTGTCTATTAACAATAATTTTAATTTTAATTATCTGTGTCTACATTTATAGTCTCATTTGTAAGTTTCTGAATACTTGAAAAATTAAGATATATATTCACATATTCATACTCCAGACAAATCATGAATTCATATATGGGTATAAGTATTACACACTTATCAAAAATATGTTGGGGGTATGAAATTTCCAAGATTTTTACCTTTGAATCTTACAAGGTTTGCCAGTAAAAACAAAGTGACTTAAAAGCTACAGTTTTAAGTATTCAATATATATAAGTAGAAAAACAGAAGCAGCTTATGTACTACAAATAATCAGCTAAGGGTTTTTTGGGTTTTTTTGTTTTTTGTTTTGTTTTGTTTTGTTTTTATAATCTGTTGACTACAGTCCACATAAAAGTCCTGTTTATATTCATCAACAGGCCAGGTAATCATTGCTATTTGGATCAGCATTCATTAATGAACCTTTATAGGAAAACATTGGTTGTTTTTCTAAAAACTGACAAAACATTTATAAAAATTTGTCTGATTTATATTTACCTGAATTGCTCATATTAATGGTTATTTTTAGATTACCCATGGAAGTATACTTAACATTTTACTTTTGCGAGAAAGGAGTACCAGGGATTGAACTCAGGGGCATTCAACAATTAAGCCACATCCCCAGCCCTATTTTGTATTTTATTTAGAGACAGGGTCTCACCAAGTTGGTTAGCATCTTGCTCATTGTTGAAGCTGGCTTTGAACTTGCAATCCTCCTGCATTAGCCTTCAGAGCTGCTGGGATTACAGGGATGTGCCACTGTGCCTGGCAACATTTTAGACATTGCTGAAAGCTCAGTTCTTTTCCCTGCTGCCAATCCAATAATAAGGATTTGGTTTTGAGAAAAAGAAAAGGTCTATTGCTTTGCTAGCAAAGGAAAAACACAGGAGACTTCTGTCCCAAAGGTTGTGATTCTGTACATCAGTAGGCTTTTAAAGAGGTGATTCAAAGGCCACATTCCATGTGTTCTCTGTTGGAGTTGTAATTCACTTGTTAATGTGGAAGATAGTCATTTCTGAGTTCTTCTGGTGCCATCCCCAAAGTCTGGATTAATTTATTCTTATGGATGGTGTGTGCTCAAGGACAGATAACTCTGCCTAGGGTGAGAAATAATGATAATCCTATTTTCCCCAAGATTAGGGAAGGGAGAGATTAGGGAGGTGCTGGGAGGAGAAGAAGAGAGAGAAAATGTCCATTTTAAAAGTAAGTTTCAATGACAGAGCATCAAGGGCTATATTCGAAGCATAAAGTGAACCACAGTTACATTTCCCCACTTTTTGTAGGGCTGACAAAGTGTACTATTTTATGTTATATTAAAAAAATTGTTTTTCTTTTTAAATGTCCATGTAGGACTGTGCTCAGGCTATACTCTCCTGCCAGGTGTTTAATACCAAGTTGGTCAAAACTAATGACAAATCTGATGACACAGGGTGCAAGCATTAACAGAAGGCCTATGACAAGGAGAGGGATCAGGCAAAGAAGTGCCTACTGGAGAAGGGGGTTACTTAGCTGCCATTCTTCAGTAGAGCAGAGCTGTTGTTTCCGATGTTCAAGATCCTGCTGGAGTTGTTTTATCTTGTCCTTTACCATACCAGATTAATTGACATGAAAATAGCATTCCTCCTGTAGGTACAGACAGAGTCCACTGTTTTAGGCAAGATCAAGGCCCCAGGGCTGGGGTTGTGGGTCAGTGGTAGAGCACTCACCTAACACATGTGAGGGCCTGGATTCGATCCTCAGTACCACAAAAATAAATAAATAAACAAACAAACAAACAAACAAATAAATAAATAGAAATAAAGGTATTGCATCCAACTACAACTAAAAAATAAATATTAAAAAAAAGATCAAGTCCCCTTCGATTCTGCAGAACCACAGCAGCTACAAAATCAAGTCGGGATTGTATGGTTAGTATGGTTTGAGCAAGTTGATGTAAATCTCTTAGAAATTGGAATGGTAATTCCTAGTAATGGTACCCCTGGGAGGTGAGTGCAGAATAAGGGAGGAGTGCAAAAAATGAAAAAAGGAAGGATTATACTCACAGTTCTGCAGTGTCCTCATGGTCCTCAGAGACTGAAGGAAGATTGGGGGTTCTGTCCTTGGAGAAATGCAGCTTGAGAGGACCTGTGGGTGTCACTGTATAAAAAGGTGGAGAAAACCATTTTAAATGGGAGTCATGAAACAAATATGGTGTGCCCTCAAGGTGGGCCACTGAGGAAGTGGTAAGAATGATCCAATAGGGTCCAGTCCATTTTGCAGACAGTTGAGAGGACGTGGGGGGCGGTGTTAAAAATTTCCAAGTCGCCAGGAGACAGAGTGGGAGAAGGGCAAGAGGCAGAACTAAGCTTTGCCTGAACAGCATTACCGTATTGCCAAAGAAGTTTTCTAATGTATGCAAGAAGAGGCCAGAAAAAATGATGAGCAAGGGGTAGTAAAGAATCAGAGGGTGGTGAGCTGAGCAGGGAGATAAGCTGTCCATATAGAAGCTCAAAGGGGGAAATGTTGAGTGACTAGTTTGGAGGGCTCATAACCTAAGAAGAGCCTTGGGAAGGAGTTTAGTCCAATTTAAATGTAATTAATGGGATAGTGTAGTGAGAATGTTCTTCAAGGTCCGGTTGGTACTTTCCACCTTGCCAGAGGACTGGGGATGGTAGGGGATATGAAAATGCCAGGAGATGTTGAGTGCTACAGACCATGAAACATGGGAAGTAAATTCAGGATCATTATAAGACTGAAGTGAGGAAGGGAGGCTGAATCGAGGAAGAATGTGTTCAAAGAGGATGTTGGCACCATGGGGGCACATTTATTGGTGGTAGGAAAAGCCTTGACATATCCTGAGAAGGTGTCAACAAGTACCAAGAGAAAATTGTACCACTTGACTGGAGGCATATGGGTGAAATCCAGCTGCCAATCAGAGCAAGGGAGATGTCCTCCTGCCTAGTGTAAAGGGAAGGCAGGTGGGTGGAGACTGGAGGTGGGATTTATTTTTTGGCAGATTTCACAGGAGGCAGAGAGGGTAGAGAGAAATTGTAGGTCCTCTGGAGAGAGTTTAAGGTGGGACTTGAGAAACTGTTTTAAAGATGTGGTGTTAGGGTGAAAGAGATTGTGAAGGAAGGTAAGCATCTGTTGAGTGTCAGGTGGGGAAGAGTCCATCGGGGGACTAGCAAGCAGAGGACTGCAGGTGGAGTATGTTGTTGGAGGGTGGTGGCCCTCACCTCAGAGTCTGCCTTGTTGTTGCCAAGTGTCACAAAGGAGGTGTCTGATGGGATTTACAATGTGAGATTCCAATGGATGTGGGAAGCTTTGAGGCCTGAAGGAGTTTCAGGGTCCAGATTATATATTGTAATAAAGCCTTGGTTGGGCAGTCTAAAAATGTTGAAGGGTTCTCATTCTTATCTTGGAAGATTCCCTGGAGCCTTTCATAATTGATAGTCTTATGGGCTGCCCTTCTAAGTCTTGCCATGAGTCAAGCAATGAATTGGTTTCTGCTAGTTACTACTCTAGGTGAATTATAATCCCAATTGGGGTCTTGATCAGGGACTGCTTCAGTGCCAATCGGATGGGCAGAGGAGGTCTGATGTACCTCATCAGCATAATTTCTAGCTTGCTCCCAAACTTGCCTGTGCTCCTCAGGCAGGAGGGTGTTATATAAGACCATATGGACATTGTGGAAGGTCAAATTATATGATTGAGTCAGATATTGAAACTCTTTGATCTATGTGGTGAGACTTGAAGTATAGGACCCAAGCCTCTTTTCTTTTTTTTTTTTTTAGGTGTAGATGGACACAACTCAATACCTTTATTTTTATGTGGTGCTGAGGATTGAACCTGGGCCCTGCCTATGCTAGGTGAGTGCGCTACTGCTGAGCCACAATCCCAGCCCCCCAAGCCTCTTTTCGCTGTGAAAGATCTGACAAAGAGAAAGGAACATGAACCCAGATTACACCATCTACCTCAGCCACCTCATGTAGAGGACAGAGAGATACGGTTTGGGCAGGGGCAGCCCATGAGCATGTGGCAGAAGAGAGGGGCTGAGGGGACAGTTGCTGTGGAGGCTTCATTAGAAAGAATTGTGGTATGGCGGGGGCTTGTGGGCTTATCTGCTGGGTCAAAGGAGGAAGAGTCCTGGGTAGGATCTTATGTCTCTTTGGAAGTAGGCATAGCAGCAGTGAGAACTTAGAGGACTTGTGCAGGAGAGCAAGCATTTCAGAGAGAGGGACAATGGCAGACCTGATCCTGGGTTGGGTTTAAGGCCTGAATATATGATATCTCTTTCCATTTTCGTAAATGCTCACAATAGTTGATAAGATCCCTGATATTGGGATCTATAGTGCCGTTAAGCAGCCATTTAGAGTCATTATCCAAAGGATATTGAGGCCAGATCTGATTGCAAAAGTGGATAAGTTTTGGGGGGTTTAGGTCTGGGGTGAGAGAGAGAGACCCTAGGTTATCCAGGAGGCAGCCTAGGGAATTATGGGGGTGGGGGAGAATGGATAAGGAGCCATCCATGGTGAGACATAGGAGGTGAGTTTAGAGGTGAGGCATTCCCTCATCTCTAGTATCACCTAGTCTAGAGGAAAGTTACACTCAGGGGGTCATCACCACAGCTGGGTAAGTGTCAGGGATGGAGCCTGTAGAGACACTTGGGTGTCCAGCCGGGACTACATAGTAGAGGCAGAAGCCTGTAGAAGGGGCAAAAACCCATAGAGATTAACCCAAGACCAAGAGGTAGTCTCACCAGGAGCAACTCCCAATCATCCTCGGTGGTTTTTTTTTTCTTAAAACCAAGCACCCAAATAAAAGACTACCTGTAGACTTGGTTGACAGTAGGAATCAGCCATAAGCTGTGAAAGATGTGGCTGGGGGTGCCCCCAATCACATGGTAACCCTTGGAGTGCCAGATGATCAACGGTCACGTCCCAGGACCTGTAGGTTGTTTAGGTCAATCAGAGGCAGGGATCTTACCTGAAATGTCTGGTGGTAGGTGCAGAGAGAGCATTCGGCAGAATGGAGGGCCTGGTCCCATGATAGAATCTGGATCTGGGCCCAGGGATGCTCAGTGACCCCCAAAGAGGGGAGCAGGCACATCAGGGAACTGATCCCAGGTTTTGGCATCAAAATGAAGGGAAAGTGAGGAATGACAGATGGGTAAGTGAAATGAAAGATGGAGACCAGGCAGAGATACACACCAGAGTTTATTCATTAGAACTGACAAATAAGGCCACCTCTCTCTAGAAGAGAGAGGCAAAACAGGCTTAAGTTCTGGGACTTTTATGGGGGAGGCTCAGGAATCAGAGGTCGAGAGTACTAATGCGGGCAGTTAAGGGTTGGGTTGGTATGAGGGAGTGGTGAGCCTTTCTCAGAAACACCCTTGGGTGGGAAAGCAAAACTTTTCCTTAAAATGACTGTCACTTAAGATGGCCATTCAGATACTAAGCAAGGACCTTGTAACACTAGGATCTATTACTAAAACTTTCCTGGAAAATTGTCAGAGGTTTTCAAACAATTTCCTGATCTTCTGGAACAATAGCCATATGCGATTCATTTAACTCATTGCCTAGAGAATTATATGCTAAAGATAGGTAAAATTCAAAGGATGTTTACAGAATTGAAATGACCCTCTACACCCATTGGTAATTTTATCCATAAATTTGTACAATGATGGTTTGCACTCATTTATAGGTTAAAGGATAAGATAGTGATCTCCTGAGGGCCTTCACAGCTCTTGGATCTGAGTTTCTAGCATTCTGTTTCAGTGGTTTTCTCCTCTATTTTTAGTTCCAGTGTTTTTTGACTCCAGGAAGTGCCACTTCAACATACAATAATAAGGTTTGACCTTTATCCTTCCTTAGGTCTCTGGAGCCAAACCAAACTATTTTAAGCATACTTCCCTTAAGAAAGGGAAGATGATAACAACAACAACAAAAATTTAAACTGACATACAAAAAGCACAAGAAAAAAATTTAAAAACTAGATAAAATTAGATTTCATCAAAATTAAGATATTTTGTGCATCAAAGACTACTATCAAGAAAGCAAAAAGAGGGGTTGAGGCTGTGGCTCAGAGAGAGAGTGCTTACCTAGCACGTGTGAGGGCCTGCGTTCGATCCTCAGCACCACATAAAAATAAATAAAATAAAGATGTTGTAAAAAAAAAAAGAGAGAGAGAGAGAAAGCAAAAAGAGCCTGGTGATGGCACACACCTGTAATTCCAGCAGCTCGGAGGCTGAGGCAGGAGGATTGTGAATTCAAAGCCAACTTCAGCAATTTAGTGAGGCCTTAAGTAACTCAGGGAGACCCTGTCTCTAAATAAAATATTAAAAAGAACTGGTGATGTGGCTGAATGGTTAAGGACCCCCGTGGTTCAGTCCCTGGTACAAAAAAAAAGGAAAGGAAAGAAAAAGAAGCTGGGATGGTGGCATAACACTGTAATCCTAGTGACTCAGGAGACTGAAACAGGAGGATTGCAAACTCGAGGCCAGTCTCAGCAATTTAGTGAGATCCTAAGCATCTTAATGAGACCCTGTCTCAAAAAAAAAAAAAAAAAAAGAGCTGGGGCTATGTCTCAGTTGTTATGCACACTGGGTTCAATCCCCAGTACCAGAAAAAAAGAAAATGAAAAAATAAGAAAAAAAAAACATGCTAATGGGAGAAAATGTTTGCTAATCACATGTCTGATAAGAGCTTAATGTCCAGCACATATAAAGGACACCTATAACTTAAAAGCAACAAGCAAACAACTCAACTAAAAAATGGGCAAGGGGTGAATAGAAATTTCTCTAAAGAAAATACAAATGGCCTTCTTTACGGTTGGAACCACCATTTTCTAGTAATTCACCAAAATGACGAACACAAAGGGAAAGGGAAAAGGAACCCAATATATGTTCTCCAGGCCTTTTAGAAAACATGGAGTTGTTCCTTTGTTCCATATATGCAAATATACAAGAAGGGTGGTATTGTAGACATCAAGGGAATGGATACTGTTCAAAAAGGAATGCCCCACAAGTGTTATCATGGCAAAACTGGGAGAATCTACAATGTTACCCAGCATGCTGTTGGCATTGTTATGAATAAGCAAGTTAAGGTCAAGATTCTTGCCAAGAGAATTAATGTGTGTGTTGAGCATATTAAGCACTCTAAGAGCTGAGACAGTTTCCTGAAATGTGTGAAGGAAAATCATCAGAAAAAGAAGGAAGCCAAAGAGAAAGGTACCTGGGTTCAGCTGAAGCACCAGTCTACCCCACCCAGAGAAGCACATTTTGTGAGAACAAATGGAGAAGAGCCTGAGCTGCTGGAACCTATTCCCTATGAATTCCGGGCATAATAAATGTACTACAAAATGGACTGTAAAAATGATTTTCTTTTAAAAAAAGATAATATACAAATAGGCAATAAGCAAATGAAAAAATGCTCAGCATCATTAATCCTTTAGGAAATGCAAATCAAAACCAAAATATTACTTCACACCTAGTAGGATGTATATTATAATAAAAATAAATTTAAAGAAGAAAATAATGAGTGTAAGGGGAACATGGAGAAATTGGACTCTTGTGCATTGTTGGTAAAAATACGAAATAGTGCAATCACTTTGGAAAACAGTTTGGCTGCTTCTGAAAAGGTGAAACATAGAGCTACCATATGACCCATAAATTCCACTCTAAGGTACATACCCAAATGAATTGAAAGCAGGAACTCAAACATCTGTACAGCAATGTTCCAATGTTTATAGTATCATTACTAATAATAACAAAAAATGAATAAAATAACTCTGCCCATCAACAGGAGAATGGGTAGACAGAATGTGCCATATATATGAAACAGAATGTTATAAATGGGAATAAAAGTCATAAAAGTGAATAAAATTTTATATATACTACAACATTGAAAATATTATGCTTAGTGAAATAATCCAATAAAAATTTGTATGATTGCACTTATATGATGTACCTAGAATAAGCAAATTCATGCAAATGAATTAGAACGCTATTAGGTTACCATGGAGAGAGGAAAGAAAAGAAAGAAGATTGATTGTCTAACAGGCAGAGTTTCTGTTAAGGATGATGAAAAGTGTCAGGTACTATTATAGTATGGATATGCAATGTCCCCCAAAGGCTCATGTGTTGAAGGCTTGGCTTCCAGCTAGTGGTGCTATTAGTAGATGAGGCCTAGTTGAAGACATGGGTCACTGGGGTCCTCCCTTCTGGACACCATAAGGTGAGAAACTTGCTTCATCATATGTCCCCTGTCGTGATGTTCTACCTCACCATGGGTTCAAACTGACAGAATAAAGCGACCATGGACTGAAACCTCTGAGCCATTTCAAAACTTAAATAAATCTTTCCTCCATTAAGATGGTTCTCACAAGTATTTTGTCAAAGGGACAGAAAGCTAACACAGATATAGAGAGTGGTGATGGATACACACCATTGTGAAAGTATTTGCCAATGAATTATATGCTTATGAATGGTTAATACAATAAATGTTATGCTAGGAATATTTTAGTACAATTTAAAAATCAGGCTATGCTAAGTGATGATGGTTTCTTCCTTCCTTGACTGTTGCCTTGATCTGGGGAACAGGAAAGTACAAACTTGAACAATTTTATGGCCTGCTGTGTGTCAGGCACAAAAATGTTGCTGAGATATAAATGTTTCCCAAAATTTTGATTATCCAGTTATAATAAATACAACTACTGAATTTAATAAGAGAGAGTCAGGATAGAAATAGCAATATAGTGGAGATTGTACAGCAGCAAGAATATAAACAAACAAAATGTGGGTCTATAGTCCATAGGATAATATAAAACAACTTTAAGAAATTATGTACTAAATATTTGGAAAGCAGGAAGATCACATACAAAAGTGAGATTTTAGGAAGACTATTCTTAGTGCAGTCTGAAGGGAGAATTAAACAGTGAGGGTTAGGAGAGAAGCAGGAGAAAGTAAAAAAAAAAAAAAAAAGAGGTAATAGTGCTGTAATAACAATCCACACCAAAATCTCTGAACTAGAAATATTGGCAATGATCATGGAAAGAAAGAAATAAAAAGAGGCTTTCCACAAATAGAATCAGCAAAAATTGCTGCAGATGGCAAGGGAAGAGGAAGAAATCAAAAAGAACTTCAGGAGATTTATGTCAATAACTGGTACAGTAAATTGAAAGTAAAAAATCCTCACTTGGGGGTAGGAGAGAGGATTATAGTACAAAGATTTTAAGTTTGGATTTGGATATGTTGAGTTTGAGGTATTGGTAGATCAAGGAGATATTCTATAAACAATTCAAAATGTAGGACTATAGATGTAGAAAAGGGTGGGGCAGAAAATTTCTGTTGGTGGAGTCCTATAATTATTGAGGATCCTTGTCTCAATATTGGAAAGATTAAAAAGAAATGAACTATCAAGCCATGAAAAGACACGGAGGAATAATAAGTGCATATTAGTAAAGAAACCAACCTGAAAAAAGTTTATGCTGTATGAGCCCAACTCTGACATTCATAAAAAGCAAAAACATGGAGATGTTGATGTTTAAAAGACTGGTGGTTTCCAAAGGCTTAAGGGATGACAGATGAATATGTGAAGCACGGGGGAATTTTTTTTTAAGACAGAGAGAGAGAGAAAGAAAGAAGAGATAGAGAGAATTTTCAACATTTATTTTTCAGTTTTCAGTGGACACAACATCTTTATTTTATTTTTATGTGGTGCTGAGGATCGAACCCAGCACCCCGCGCATGCCAGGTGAGCATGTTACCGCTTGAGCCACATCCCCAGCCCCAAGCATGGGGGAATTTTTAGGGCAGTGAAACTATTCTGTATGACACTACAGTGTGGATGCATGTCACTAAACATTTGACAATCCATAAAAAGTACATTAATGTACTAATGTAGACAATGGACTTCAAATGATAATGGTAAGTCAACGCTGGTACAAACCATTCTGGTGTAGGACATTGATGGTGGAAGAAGCTATGTGTGTGGGGGGAAGGGATGCATGGGAATTGTACTTTCCATTGAGTTTTTCTGTGAACCTGAAAATTAATCCCACTCCCAAAAGCCTATATTTAAAGATCAGGAAGGTCATAATAGATTGTTTTATACCTAACCAATTAGATTTTTTATTTGTTCTTTTTATTTATGCATAACATTAGGATTCATTTTGCATAAAAAAAATCATGGGATATAATTTCCTCTCACTCAGTTCCTTGTCCCTCCCCTTTCCTTCTCCTTCTCCCTCCCCACACCTTCCCTTCCCTCTACTCTACTTGAATTCTCTTTAATTACTCTCAGCAACTGGTAATCTAATATATTCTTAACATTTCCTTTTTTAAAATATTTTTTTAGTTGTCAATGGACCTTTATTTTATTTATTTATCTTTATGTGGTACTGAGAATCAGACCCAGGGCCTCACACATGCTAGGCAAGTACTCCACCACTGAGCTACAACCCCAGCCCAACATTTCTAATAATATAATTTACACCACCGTACAGATAGTCCATTCCATTTTTTAAACAGTTCCAATTATTGGAATATTAATGTGTGTGAAGAAAATTAGTTGTATCTGTAAAAATATAAATGTATTTTCCAAGGAAGAGTAGTCTGTCATTTCATTGTTCTATGCTATGTCATTCTTCCTACAATTTTGAATAGGGTTTGCAATATAATGGAAAGTTAGAATAGCACTGGGTGAGCTCAAAATCTAGATTCTAGACCCAACTTTACTACTATCTTCCTTAACTCTCTCCTTCCTGGGAATCATTTTTCCCCCAGTGAATTAAGGGACTTGGGTGAGATCCTCTCTAAGTTCACTTCCAACTATAATTGTGGTTTTTCTTACAAATTCTTACATTTTTCCCAAGATAGTACTATTCCATCTTTATTACCAGAGGGTGATTGTATAAGAGATTTTGAGTATTTGGCAGTGGGGTTTAAATTTATCACAATGTTCTGAGATTCCTTCACACCAAGATTTGACTCTGATATGGTACATATTGCCTCCTACCCAGTCCAAGTTTCCTTCCAAATAAGAGATTTTCAGAGTTACAAAAAAATGTGCTGTGAATGGATAATTATGAATGTAATGCACTCCACTATGGTCATGTATGTAAGAAATAAATAAAAAAAGAAAAAAAAAGAAATTACTGGTAAGCCCTAAATAATCCAGTCCTTAAGTCAAAACTCAACCAGAGGGACACAGAGTTAAGCCATACTATAAATCTCATACTCAGTTACTGACTGAAACAAACTTTGAACTATGTTTATATCTGGGCTTCAACTCCCTTCCTTTTAGTGTCCACCCAATATATTCAAGTATAATATGAAAAATGTGTATTCTGAGGTTGGAAGAGCTTGGGATTGAATCCTAATTATATGAATGTAACAGGGGTTCACTTGGCTTTGAAACTTACATGTTTTTTTTTTCTTTTCCCCAATCTTCTTTTCCCTAAACTTCTCCTTCCTAATCTCATTTTCTCTGAGTCACTTCTTTATTTATTTTTCTTAAATATTTATTTTTTAGTTTTAGGTGGACACAATATCTTTATTTTATTTTTATGTGGTGCTGAGAATCGAACCCAGTGCCTCACTGCATGCTAGGCGAGCACGCTACCACTTGAGCCACGTTCCCAGCCCTAAATCAGCTCTTTAAAAACCCCCTGTTCCAGACACTTCTCAGAGGAGGACATACAATCAATCAACAAGTACATGAAAAAATGCTCACCATCTCTAGCAGTCAGAGAAATGCAAATCAAAACCACCCTAAGATACCATCTCACTCCAGTTAGATTGGCAGCCATTATGAAGTCAAACAACAACAAGTGCTGGCGAGGATGTGGGGAAAAGGGTACACTTGTACATTGCTGGTGGGACTGCAAATTGGTGCAGCCAATTTGGAAAGCAGTATGGAGATTTCTTGGAAAGCTGGGAATGGAACCACCATTTGACCCAGCTATTCCCCTTCTCGGTCTATTCTCTAAAGACCTAAAAAGAGCATGCTACAGGGACACTGCTACATCGATGTTCATAGCAGCACAATTCACAATAGCAAGACTGTGGAACCAACCTAGATGCCCTTCAATAGATGAATGGATAAAAAAAATGTGGCATTTATACACAATGGAGTATTACTCTGCATTAAAAAATGACAAAATCATAGAATTTACAGGGAAATGGATGGCATTAGAGCAGATTATGCTAAGTGAAGCTAGCCAATCCCTAAAAAACAAATGCCAAATGTCTTCTTTGATATAAGGAGAGTAACTAAGAACAGAGTAGGGTCGAAGAGCATGAGAAGATGATTAACATTAAATAGGGATGAGAGATGGGAGGGAAAGGGAAAGAGAAGGGAAATTGCATGGAAATGGAAGGAGACCCTCAGAGTTATACAAAAGTAGATACAAGAGGAAGTGAGGGGAAAGGGGAAAAATAATACAAGGGGGACAAATGA
>NW_026000255.1:833827-842029 GCF_001458135.2 Marmota marmota marmota | reverse complement strand
AATGAAACTTTGAACAGCCAACAATAAAAAAAAAAAAAACCATGTTCCTGCTTATGGGCAGAATCATAGACAGCCTTTGGGATAGGAGTTCCCAGTGTTTTCCCTTTACTAGCAAACCAATAAACCTTTTTCCTTTTTCTCAAAACTGTGTCCTTGTTATTAGGTTGGCATCAGGGACAAGGACTGAGCTTTTGGCAACATGAATACTAACTGTATGATTATTTTATTTAACCTCTCAGGATGTTCATTTCCTTACCCATAAAAATAAAATAATACCTACCACAAAACTTTATTGTAGAGATTAAGTTGAGTAATCTCTTAAAATCATTTAGCAGTGTTTAAAATACAATACAAATTCAAAATATGTCCTCGCTCCCTATTTTCCTTCCTTCCTTTCTTCATGTTTCAGATCCATCCTCAGGCTGAACTTTAGAAACTATGATGGAAGAATCTTACCCATTCAAGAAAGTCTTTGACCCACTTGTACTAAACCTGCCTTCCTATCTCTTAATGAGAAACTGATGTGACTCCATTTTTAAAAATATATAAATAATAGCAGCTTCTACCTCAAGGCCTGTCCTAAGAAAGGACAGTCACTGATGTGACTCCATTTTTAAAAATATATAAATAATAGCAGCTTCTACCTCAAGGCCTTGTCCTTGTAAAAACCCACAGAGCACTCCTAAGCACATAGCCACCCTGCTGAGTTGTTTGTAAATAACAGGAGAGGTCTGTGGCACCAGGTTCCCTGACTCAGGCCAGGTGAGGACCCATAGCAACCCCCTAGCAACCACCAATCAGCATGAGACAGGGAAAATACCTGGGATGCCAGATGACCCCCAAGTAGTTTATGGTGGTTGATAACATGTTGGGAAACCATGTAGTTTAGCATGTACACCCCTCGTGGCCTAAACCAATCAGTTCAAATGAATCCCCCTCTTGTACTAACCAATCACCCCTAACCAACTTGTTCCTGCCAGTGAATGTGCTAATCAATGTTAAGAGTTGTTGTTTGATTTTCCCGAGGTATGGGTGATAGACCCAACCTGATCTTTTCTTAAAATTGGGAGCCATCTCGCCACAAAGCCATGAAAAGATAATTTTGGCTTTACTATAAATTACTGCAAAATCTGAACCTGCTTGGAATGCCTGCCCATGCTTTGAACTCACTCATGCCTGGCTCTCTGACCAGATAGCAACCCTCTCTGAAACTTTAGTGACGCCTCACAAATCTTGGCCTTCCCTGGCCAGACGACGACCCTCTCTGAGGCTCTAATGATCCTCATAAATTCTGATGTTGGGGCCAGCAAAAAAATGTAAACTACTATTCTTTTGATGCTCGTCAGAGTTCTGTTATCTGTAACCCCCCTTTGTGTAACTTTCTGGGCTATAAAGCTGGGCTGCAGGAAAGCTGTGGCTGCTGTCTTGTTCCTGCAGTTTTGGGGTGGAGAGGCAGCCCGGCCAGTCGAAATAATAAGCTTGCTTTAATTTGATTTTAATTGGAGTCAGTGGTCTTTTCTTGTGTCCTGGTCTAACAATGGAATGTTTGATTTTCCCGAGGTATGGAATGATCTCACTGAACAAAGGACCGGGACTCACTCCCTGGGACCACTGCATTGGGAATGGTTGTGAGTCCAGGTTCAAGCTTGCAATAAAGACTCTTGTGTGATTGCATTGGATTCGGCTCCTGGAGGTCTATTGGGGTCCCACAAATCTGGCATAACATTGGAAAGGCAAGTTGGGCAGATATTTGACAATGCTGTGAACCAGCCTAGGTATTCTTTTCATTCTCACATATGTCACTTCCATAATCACTTTGTACCCTATAAAATGAGTTGCAGAAACAATCTTGCCTACCTATAGCATTCACAGGACTCTCACAATTCCAGGATTGCACATCCAGAATTGTGTGTTGATTAAGAATTACCCTCTGGGAATCAGACTATGTATAGAGTAGGAAATAAGAGGGCCCTCTGAGAGATGTTATAAGATTCACACACAGTGGTCAGATCAGAGCTATACACAGTCAGTTTAAAGATTTAGTAACTTCTAAGTCACAGCAAACCCTGACTCCAAGTTCTGATTCTAGACTAACCAAGCAATCTTGGTATTATAATCTTTTTGTTTTTTTCAGGGAAAACATTTGCAAATTTTATTACAGAAAAGTTCTAATTTTCTTAAAATTTAAAAACTACTGCAAAAAGTAATATATAAACAACCATTATAATCTTGTTTTACATATATATATATGACTAAATGACACAATGTACTCTTTGTTGAATACAATCCTGTGGTCTGACAAGTTATATATTATTATAAATTAATAATTTAATGCACAGAGGTTTTCACAGGTAGAATAATGGGTAAAATCAGCCCCTTGTGAGCTTGTCTACTGTGAATAAACATGTTTCTGAGCTAACTAGGCTCAGGGCCAGATCTTAACTGTAAGGAATTCACCAAGGTAACATAGCAGCCTGCAGGATTTTCTTAGTGACACCCTAACTTTGCCACATGCCTTCTTTTTTTAATATTTATTTTTTAGCTTTAGGTGGACACAATATATTTTATATTTATGTGGTGCTGAGGATCAAACCCAGTGCCTCATGCTTGTCAAGTGCTTTAACTCTGATCCTCAGCCCCAGCCCCCACATGCCTTCTTTTAAAATCTCAACAACTGAAAACTAATCTGAGCCACAAATTAATTTTAACTATTCTTTAAATAGAAGTATATAAGCCATAGTGAGATCAGATTTAAGATTCTCCACATAATTGTTACATACAAATTTGTATTTGGTTCTCACCTTGTCCCTAAAGTTTCTAGTAGTTTATATTTTTGGGTTGTGTTTTACTGTTAGAGAAATTCCACATCCTATGTTTGATTAGTGCATGGTTTGTGTACCTTCTATCTTAATTTATTTTCATCAGAGAAAGGTATTCAAACCATATTGATCCCTACATCAGTTTAGATCCAGAATCAGGTATTACTAAGCATAGGATATCATCAGTGTGTACCATGTATCTCATGTTTTGCCTCTCTTACCACGTAACCCCCAGTCCTGATGCATAACTCTCATTCATTAGGAAGGTGATCAATTATTCATTTATGAAACAAATATATTTTGATCACCTATCATGTGCCAGGCATTAGAGATAAAATGATATGCAAGATGTGGGGCCTATAGTCTGTGGGAGAGAGAAACTTTAATCATATTTCAAAAACAGGTCATTACTAACTGGTTCACCTTATTAACAAAAAGTACTAGAAGTTTTAGGAGTGGATCAGGAGGTACCGGTCTGCTCTAGGGGGTGGGTTGTTAGGTACTTGATGGATTTTTTTTTGAAATAGTAGATAAGTGATTAATTACATGATTAATTATAGCTCCCTTAGATTCAGGTTCTACAAAAGAACCTGAATTAAGAGACTGCTACTTATCTCTCTTTTCTGTTCTTAAAATATACACTTTTCTGTTCTTAAAATATACACATTGCCAGGCTTAGTGGCTCACACCTATAATTCCAGCAGTTCAGGAGGCTGAGACAGGAGGATTGCAAGTTCAAGGTCAGCCTCAGCAAATTAGCAAAGCTCTAAGCAACTTAGCAAGGCCCTGTCTCATAATAAAAAAATAAAATGGGCTGGGAATGTTGTTCAGTGGTTAAGTGTACCTGGGTTCAATCCCCTGTACCAAAAAAAATTTTTTCTCAAACTAACTGGTGTAACAGTACCAATTTCTCAGGATAAGTTTTGGGAATTAAATAACATAAGTTGGGCTGGGGATGTGGCTCAAGCGGTAGCACGCTCGCCTGGCATGCCTGCTGCCCGGGTTTGATACTCAGCACCACATACAAACAAAGATGTTGTGTCCACCAAAAACTAAAAAATAAATATTAAAAATTCTCTCTTTCTCTAAAAAAAAATAACACAAGTAAATACCCAAGACTATGTCTGCCATGTATAAATTGGTATTAACTAAAAATTAGATATTAGGCCAAATTAATGGTTGTAAAGCCGATTTTCTCCTTGAAACACTAACAACTTCTTCAATAGCCAAGTTCTCTTCCATTGAGGGAAATTAAAACTAGGGGTTTTCACAAGTTCCTCATTAAACTGATCCTGTACATTGTCTAAAATTCCTCACCTCTGCCCTCTTAGAGCACTAATCTGTTTGACTTCAAAACAATTAGTTCTTAAACCATGCTTATGGTTTGAACCATAAAACCTTATGATTCCCAGATAAATATAAGACATTGGATATTAGCTGAGTGGCCTGTTCATTACTTTTATTTGTTTAATATAACAGAAATCCCAGTAAGAATTTTTTCTTTTTAAATTTTCATTAGCCAAAGTTTGAACTCCACTACCTTAAAACAATAAGTTATAGAAAATTTATGTTAAAAAGATAACTGCTACTTTGGTGAAGTAACACATAATAATGTCACCTGGGTTTTTGGTGTTTTTTTTCTTCAAACTAATGCAAATTCTTAAAACTACTTTGAAGATATAGAACCAATGATAATATCTTTTAAAAAATGGATATATAAAATAAGTTTCATAAGCTAACATTGATGATATTGCAAATTTTCCCCACATGGATGATTTAACACTTTTAACACTTTTTCCACTTCAATTGACTTTCTTCTGAGTCTCAGACCTTTGCCATGTTTAGGGCCGACCACAACTTGAATGCCTTTCCTCCATTTCCATAATCTTATATTTTAGAAGCCTGCTTCCTGTTTTTAAAAATGAAAACGCTAGGGCTGGGAATGTGGCTCTGCAGTGAAGCACTCCTGGATTCAATCCCTGGTACCAGAAAAAAACAACAACAATAAAGTTAACTATGGAAACAATGGCTAATAATTAATGTTCACATAAGAGCTGACATGACTGTTTAGGCCAGGTACAAGCTGAGGAAAAGAAGGTGATCTGTGTGGAAGGAGAAATATGGAACTAATAGATTCTGGATATGATGAAAGAAGAGCTATGTAGCTTCTGAAAGACAAGAGAGAACAGTTCTTAACACCTCCCTAGGCCTTTGAAACTCAATTGGACTTAATTTCCTGTTATTGGACTCTATAAGGCAAACAGATCTTTAAAATGCCCACCCAATCATACCCCTGCATGCATGCACTTTTAAATGGGTTTTAGTTCCTTGCAATCCAAGAAACCTGACTAGAAAATCATTCGAAAGGTAACAAGCACAAATAGAGGCTGATGTTGGGACAAAAAAGCAAAGAATAAAGGAAGAGAAGGATATTTGATCACTGGGGTGTTATAAAGCTATTCAAAATAGTGTTAAAGATCTTCTAAAGTGGGCCCTCAAAGTTTCTTTTTCTTGACTTGTCTCATCATCTCCAGCAAGCCAATCATTTGTCTCAATTCCCTGATGTTTTTTTATGAGGGTGTTTACTTTCAACCTGTATAATAAAAAGTTATCAGTAGAGGCTTCAGAAGATGAATTTTGATTTATTGTTTTTTTTAGTTCTCTTTTTTCCTCTTCATCTTCTACCTTCTCCCATTCCCACTCCCAGATAAAAACATACATACTCACTTTAGCTAGTCAAGAAAAAACAAGTTAACTGCTGACATATACATCCAACTATTTGACCAGTGAAAACCAAATTAACACACACACACACACACACATATATATATATATATATATATATATATATATATATTTACATAAAACAATTCTTTTCTTACCCTTCCCCTATCTATATACTGTTGCATTTCAATGCTAATGAATAAAACAGGTATTTGGGGGCAGTGTTTTAAAATGGCATATCTGCTTATACCTGTGTAATAGCCATGGTACTCATCCTATTTTTCTCAGGTAAAATGAATTTCAGTGCCAAGCCTTTTATTCTTGAAAATAATCACTTAAGAAATTGTTCTCTTCACCCACCTTTTTTTTTTAACCCAGGGCCTTACACATGCTAGATAAGCACTGAGCTACATCCTCAGACCTTTTTAGACAGGGTCTTGATAAGTTGTCCAGGATATTCTCAAAACTGTAATCCTCCTGCCTTAGTCTCCTGAGTAGCTGAAATTATAGGCATGTGCTACCACGCCTGGCTCTTTTCATCCACATTCTGTTAAGAGCAATTGATAGTTTGAGAATTGGTTGATCTTTCTATGAACCTTTTGGAGGACCCTTGTCAACTTCTTCCACTGAGCCTGGTAAAATAATAGCAACTGTGTGTGTGTGTGTGTGTGTGTGTGTTTACTTTTTAAAAAGCATATTCCTGGGCTGGTGATGTAGCTCAGTGGTAAAAGCCTTGCCTAGCATGCATGCAAGATCTGAATTCGATCCCACTACTGCAGAAAGAAAAAATAGCATATTAATAATTACTATAGCAATCTCTAGCTCAGAATGAAAAATACAGGGCTTTACCTAGGTGAATACAGATAATAAGTCATGTAAGCATATCCACACTTTGGTGGAGTGCTAAGAAAGTTTGGAAACCATGGCTCAGCATTTCTCAACTAACTAAATTTTGTGGCTCGATCTATCTGTATTCACCCAACAAATTCATTTCTACTATCTATAGCGATGTGAATAGACATGCCTATTCACATTTAATACTTTCCCTCAGAAGGTATCCAAATATACAACCCAAGGCAGGTTGGAAGCCAGATAAAATGGCATGATGTGTAAGAAGAAAATTCCAAATAAGGTTCAACTGGTTACAGTGACGGGAGTGACATTGTCCATGATTAGACGGAGGACTCAAAGCCTAAGAGTAATGTGTCTATTTCTAAAGGAGATAGTTGACACTGGAACAGAGAGAGGAAAGAGAGTTGACTTTTCGGTTTGTATTTTCCAGGTGATTTTTTTGTTTTTTTAGTGTCACTCACGGTAGAAAACATATTCAGTGTAAGAGGTCCAGATCTTGTCATCTGTTTGGTCATGTGTGACAGTGCAGGTGCCAGTGGAGTTGCATGCTACCATGTGGAAGCCAGCATCAGCTAGTCTGTCAAAGGCTTGTTCCAGAAAAGTGAATTTGAGATAGTATCGAGAAGTGTATCTCTCAGGAGGACGGTCAGGGTCTCTGCTTTCATTCAGAGTATCTCCAAACACTTCTTTGGCCAAGGAGATCTTACCACACACCATGATTCGGGCCACACGGCGGAATTTGGCATCTGTTTGGCTGTCCCGACCCAGAGTATAAGAGCCTCGATAGCCAATAGTGATGAAGCCTGCCTTCTTGAGATGAGAACCAGCACCTGTTGTCAGAGCTAGAGGGTTATCAGGGCCACTAATATGGACAATACTACTTGAAGAGGGATTAAACATGGTGTCAATGCTGGGAGATAGCTCTTCTAGGTCATTTTGGCATAGGTCATTGCCAACTGAGTTGAGCTTATTCAATTTAGGAGCCAACATCTTGACCAGTTCTGGCAACCTGAAGTATTCTGCTTCTCTCTGGAGCCGACCGTGCTCTGGAAAGTGGTCAGGAAGCACTACTTGCCGGTCCCTCATGTAGTCTAGCACATAACGAAAGAGAAAACCATCTCGATCTATGAAAAACCTCCCTTTGTTGTCCTGGGTCAGGGAACAAAGATTCTTTTCACTGAACATTTCCCAGAGCAGGGAACCAGGAATGCTGATCAAAGTAGGATATCGGGTGATGTACACTTGACCACCGACATTGAGTTCAATAATCTGAGGGAAATGACTGAAATCCTCACTTGGTTTGGTACAACTGGATTTTTCTGGCATGGCCATATTGACCTGCAAAAGCAAAACAAATTGGTTTTAAGTAAGGATTTACAGGATGTCCCCATTCTGTTTATAAGCAAACATTTTTCCACACATACACATTGTACATATCAAGAAACTCAAGCAAAAGCACGACCTTTTACAAATTAACTAAGCTTGAGGATGACAACATAGAGAAAATAGTGCATGATTTAGCTTTGCAATGATTCCTAATGTCCTTCTAAATGCACATGTTTCAGACGATAATAATTCCTCATTTCATGATGGCAGGTTATCACAGTTCATGCAAGGCCCCCTCTCAATGATGCTCATTTAATTCTTTTACTTTATTCTCTTACTCTATTTCCATTTCTGTCCCTGCCCCCAACACAGACAACCATTCTGATAAGTTTAGTATATATCTTTTTGTTTGTGTGCATTCTTGCAAAATGGATTTTATGGATATATATATATATATATATATATATATATATATATATTT
>NW_026000255.1:793310-833192 GCF_001458135.2 Marmota marmota marmota | reverse complement strand
ATATATTATTATATTATATATTTTGTTCTTTTTTTTCATTATCAGCACCATATTACTCAGATCCCTTTTTGTTTCTATGATTGTATCTAATCTTCTGTTTCTAATTGTGGCACCTGCTTCTAATGTGCACCCACCACATTTTACCATTCACTCTCCCAGTGATTGAAAACCCAGATTACTTTCAACTTCCTGATATAATGTACACCCTTGTACACTTTCTCTATGATTTCCAAATCCTGACCTCTTTCTCTTTCCTAAACTTCAGTTCTATATTAGCAACATTTTCTGACTGCCCTGGCAGCACCTTGAATTCAGCATGTTCAAAATCACTCATGTACATCAAAGTGTTTTTTAAAAAGTAAGTTATTATTAATTATTTCTCTTCATGTTTCCAGCCCAAACAGGTCAAATTTTCTGACTTTTCCCCCCATCAGTAGTACCACAATTTTTTCAGTAGTCTGAATTTGAAATTCAGAAACCTCAGTCATGCTATTGATTTATTCATTCTTCTCATCCATATTTCTCACTAACCTAGAAATTATTTCTTTATGATATCTCTTGCATACAGTTTATTATTGCTACTTCCTATTCTTATTCTTCACTCATATAAGAATCTCCAGTTTGGTCTGTCCATCTCTGGTTGCTACCCAATCATATTTAGTCTCTTCTGCTAACACACAGCCAAACCAAGATATTTAAAATTTTGCTATCAGATTAGTTGTTATCATGTCATATCTGTTTAACAATTTCTGGTGGTTCCACTTTGCCTATACATCAAATTCAAACCCCTTACCTTGGAATTTAAAGCTATCTACAAGAATTCCTAATACTATATAGGACTTACTATGTGCTAGGTATTGTTCTTAGCTGATGAGTTTATCCCTGATTTAAAAAAACAAAAAAACACCTTGTCCAACATATGTCTAATAAGTAGTTTTGCTGATGTCCAAATTCAAGCAATAGCACTCCTGTGTCCATGTTATTAACTACTATGCTATACTGCTCCCTTTTGATCATTATCTGCTAAGACTTTTTTACACATAGAAAATAAAAAGATAAAGGTCATTGATCATTGTCAATGATGTTTGCTTTAAATTTGTGTGGGGGGGTTGTGAGTTTTTCGTTTTGTCTTTTGTCTTTATTCACATCTCCCCCACCCCTGTAAAACCTATTCCTTCTCCTTGACATCCACCTGTACTTCAAAGACCAATTCAAGTCCCAAATAAGGTCAACCTCCTCCTATTTCTTTATTAAACTTGAAAATCTTGGATTTAAAAAAAAAACTCATATGGCTTTCTACTCCTTAACATAACAGTAATAGTAGTAATATATGAGCTATACTAAAAATAGCTAACATTTACAAAGCACTTACTATATACTAGTTCTCTTCTGATCCCTTTTCATGTGATCACTCAATTAATTATTTGTAACAATGCAATGAGGTCAGTTCCACAAACTCATCCACTTTTTCATGTTCACATGCCTCAAACTTATGATTCCTTCTGCTTGAAATGCCTTGTTTTACTCTAACCACCCCAAGCTCCTGGTCCCTCCTTGTGAAATAATATAATATAGTGGCTTTGGGCAGTTCTGAATTGAATCCCAGGTCTGCTACTTACTAGCTGAGTAATTTTTTTGTGGGGTGGGGATTGAACCCAGGGCCTTGTGCATGTGAGGCAAGCACTCATATATTCCCCAGCCACTAGCTGAGTAATTTTAGGCAAACTATTTTTTTCTCTGAGCCTCAATTTCCTTTCCAGAAAATGGATACAATAAAATACCCTAATTAATAAGATGAGAAAATTATATTTAAGGCAAATAAAGTACTTAACACACCACCTGGCATATCATAAATGCTTAACAGATGGTAGGTTACATTAGTTTCCTTAGCTTGTCTCAGGAAAAGCAATAAAAGATTGCTTTTCACTGAATTGATTATGGCAAAAGAAGTCTCATAGTGATCCACTGAAATCCTGCTAAAATGAAATATCCTAACTTTTCATCCCATTCTTTTATATTCATTATCACTGCAGTTTATAAGTATCTCTATTGGAGAATTTATCAGCCCCTACTAGAACTAGAACTGTTTATTTATTTATCTGTTTGGCCCTAAGGCAACAAAGTAATCTTTTTTAAAAGATTTATTTTTTAGTTGTAGGTGGACACATACCTTTTATTTTATTTTTATGTGGTGCTGAGGATCAAACCCAGTGCCTCATGCATGCTAGGCAAGCACTCTGCCACTGATCTATAGCCCCAGCCCACAAAGTAATCTTTTTTTTTTTTTTTAAGATGTTGGTAATCCTAGAGACCTTAATTGTTAGAAGCAACTGGGCACATTTTTTTAAATTTATTTTTAAGTTTTAGGTGGACATAATATCTTTATTTTACATTTATGTGGTGCTGAAGATTGAACCCAGTGCCTCATGCATGCTAGGCGAGCACTCTACCACTGAGCCACAACCCCAGCCCCACAAAGTAATCTTAATTTAAACTTCCGCATCCCCAGCACTGAGTCTGGTGATTAGCAAGCCTGTGGTAAATAATTATTGAATGATGAGTAAATCACCAACAAACAAATGTAACACTAAATCACACTAAAATGTGACATTATTTTCGCAATCCCACAGTATATGAGTAGAATTCCATTTAGAAGCTGGTGCAGTGGTGCATGCCTATAATCCCAGCAGCTCAGGAGACTGAGGCAGGAGGATCACAAGTTCAAAGTCAGCCTTAGCAACTTAGCAAGGCACTTAGCAACTCAGTGAGACCCTGTCTCTAAAAAAATTATTAAAAAAGGGCTGGGGATGTGGCTCAGTGGTTAAGCACCCCTGGGTTCAATCCTCAGTATCAAAAAAAAAAAAAAAGGAAACAAAAAGGAAATCATTTATAGAAATTCATTTTGAATACACATTTAAGAACAAGAAATGTACATATATTAGATTTTGCAGGTTTCTGAATACAAAAGAGGTCTTATTTATTTCTTCCAAAAACAATGACAAAAGTCCCAAATGCTTTTCCCCATTGTACAATAAAACAGATCATTTTATAGTACAAATAAGCATTTGGAAAACAGTAGTGAAAATGTATTATTTGCTTTTCTTTCTTGTTGCTTTGAAGAGACTTCTGCCCAGGTCAACTAGTAGTTTAAAATCCTATAAGTGAGAGTCACATTCAATTTAAGGAGTCAAGCTGGGTATTAGATTTTGCCTCTTACATTAAGTACAGAATTTTTAGCTGAATTCTAATGACCCAGCCTTTGTTTCTGGAGGAAGAAGTCAGAAGCAGAAAAGTTAAGCCTAGAGCTGTATGGGACTTTTAACTGCTTCCTCTCTTTGGTACAATCACAAATATGTTTTTAAACACAAATATAATTTTTCTTTCAGAAATTTTACACTGAAAGCTAGAATCTGAGAAGAGTTTTTTTTTTAAGAAATAAAAATGGAGGTAGTTCCCTCACTAATTAAAAAAGTCTAATTCGAAAGAGCCCCTGGAATATTATCATAACATGAAGTCAAGAAGGGCATACTTCCCAAATAGAAAGATTATGATTTGTTTGCATGTATTTGCAATTTGCATATAAAAATCTTTTAATATTCTTCCTTTTCCTTTCTTAGTATTTTCTGTTCAACTGGTTTTGCTCCCAAGGAAGCAAAAAGCAATTCATTCAAATCTAACCATCCATCAGTTTTTGAAATGCTTGCTTGGCAAATGCTTTTTAAGGAATCTTGAAATGTCTCATTTATTGTCTTGTGTATAAATCAGAGGTTGATAAGGATTTGTGGTTATTTGCCTCAGCAAATCAAAGAAATAATAGTCTCTGTAAAGGAGGAAGTAAATGAGACAATGTGTAAAGTAATGATTTAAACCAGATGAAAAAAAGTCCTTAAACCCAGCTGTGTACTGCAAGCCCAGAAGAACTGAGCTTTACACTTCAATGTTTCAAAGGCACTGAGGAAAGTAGCAAGTTCATCCTTCCCTTTCTACAGTCAAATAATCTTCTTAATTGTAGTACTTATAACCAAGATCCACTGTTTCTAAAGGGAAAAAATGTCAAATATATGAAAACAAACTATAGTATTATCTCTTCTTAAGATGCCTGATTTCTTCCTGAAAATGTAGAGTTTTCTAAGGAAATCAGACAATTTATAAATGACCAACTTCCAATTTTATTAAATCTGAAATCCTTCTGTCCTAATCTCTTCCCCCTCTCTCCCTTTTTTCTCCTCTCCCTCCTCTTCCTTCTTTGCCCTCCGTTCCTCTCTCTCTCCCCTCTCTGACCAGTTTGTCTGAAATATACACTAACTTATAAAATGAATCCACCAATTTTAAATGTGGTTCGCACCTTTTCTGTTGCTCCAATTAAGAGATACAAAAAATCAGAGTAGCTAACAGCTGAACTGGAAGTGTAAACAAAAGGAGAAAACAACTTTAAGAAATAAGAAATAGTTTTTCTTCTACTTGCAGGAGAAAATCCTCAGTAGCATTCCCTTCCTTTTCCAATTAGTTTATACTTATGGCTTTTAGCCCGCTCATAAAAATGAAATGCCAGTACCCAGGTGCTTAAAAACAAACAAAAATTTTACTTTTCAATTAACCAAATGATGAAAGGCAATCTGAGTTTTCAGAATTGCCCTGCAGAAAGAGTCTCCCCTATTTTTGGATCTGTAGCCTGCTTTCCAATCAGTAGGTTTAACATGCAGTCCTCTCTCCGTACAGAGAAAGGACAAACAGAGACATGCGCATCCCCAGCTCAAATGCAGAAGCTCCTGAATTCCAGAAGCAGTTTACTGGAAAGGAAAGACAAGGAGATCAATGGAGTAGTTACCTTGAATCTCTAGTTTCTGCGATATTCTTAAGCAGTCTCAGTCCCTGTGTGTCTTGCTGCCTTGCCAGCTCAGCTCTGCTTGTGAAATGACTTCCTGCTCGCCTTCCTTTCTCTGGCTGTGCGCTTTGGCGCTTGAGCAGAGTTTTCCCTTTTAATACTAGCAAGGCTGTAGACCCTCCTCCCCTTCTGTGACAAACTCGGTTCCCTCCGCTGCCCGCCTCCCAGATAGAAAACGGCAAGCTCTTCATTCTGCAGTTTGAGGAGAAAGCAAAGGAGAGAGAATAAGATAACCATGGTGGTGATGTTAAAGGAGTCGAATTTGGAGGTAAAAGAGAATTTTTGCTCATCATTTTCTTGGTTCCAGCAAAACAAATAAACATTTAGCACATGCAAATTACCTGAATGTATTTTTTTTTTTTACTAAAGCATTGGCTGGATTCTAAAATTGAATGTATAGGTAGGTATGATTAACAACTTTATTGTGATAATAACTCAAATGGTCTCTATTGTTCAAATAAATAATTTACTAAGTGTCCTGTGTGCAAGATAATATTAAATGCTGAGGATAAAGAAATAAATTAAACACATTTTTCATTCTTAAGACTCTTACTGTTTAGTCCAGGAGAATAAACGACTATAAAATGTTAAGTGTCATGGAAATAACTAAGCATACAGTGTTGAAAAGACACAAAGGAAAGACCCCCTAGGCCATTAGGGACTCCTGAAGGGTTCCTGGAGGATGTGACTAAACAATTTAACAAATAAATAAGAATTAGTAGAAGAAAAGCAGGAAGTGTATTCCAGGCAGAAAGAACAGATCAATGAAGATGGTTGTGGGAAAAAAAAAAAAACAAAAACATGTTATCTACAAGGAACTGTATTAAATTTTTTAAATGCTGGAGTCAAGAAAGGCAGGTTATTTAATTCCCAAAACCTAAATTAATTTTCTTCAGATTGTCTACATAGTCCAAGTAAAGAATGAACCTATTATCCTGTATGAAAATCTGTAAAATAAATTATTTCATTTCAGAAGCAATTTTTCTTTTTATCTTCCAATTTAGTCTTTGAAATAAAATGTGACTTTTTCAGCCAAATGTAGTAGCATACACTTTTTAAATCTCAGCTACTCAGAAGGCTGAGGAAGGGGGATCCCAAATTCAAGGCCAGCTTCAGCAATTTAGACAGACCTGGTCTCAAAATAAAAGATAAAAAGGGCCTGAAATATAACTCAGTGGTAGAGCTCCCCTAGTTTCAATCCCCAGTACTGCAAAAACAAATAAATAATAAAATGAAGATTTTTCAAAAAGGAAGTGGAATGTTGTGATAGCCACGTCTCTCTGAACTTGAAACTTCTGTCAGTCAAATAGATTTCTGAGAGATAGTGTTAGCAATGTTATGGTTTTAAAAAACAAAATTACATCATATGCAGGAACGTGAATAGAACTAGAGAACAACAAGCTAAGTGAAACAATCCAGATTATGTTACCTGCATATAGAAATACATCTCAACAAATTCCACTATTATGTATAATTATAAGGCACCAATTTTAAAAAGAAGTAACAAATCAGCAAAATTGCAGGGAACAAAAATTATGCAAAAATCAATTGTATTTCCACACACTGAATAATTAAAAAATGAGCAAAATAATTCTATTTAAAATAGCATCAAAAAGGGAAAACCTGCTATCAGTTCTCCTCACTGTGAGAGTTCTGTTCTTGTTTTATTTTTCAATGAATTCTACTCTTTTTTAAAAAATATATTTTTATTTGTGGATGGACACAATATCTTTATTTTATTTATTTTTATGGGGTGCTGAGGATTGAACCCAGTGCCTCATGCGTGCAAGGCAAGTGCTCTACCACTGAGCCACAACCCCAGCACCTAAATTCTACTCTTACCACTCATAAAAAAGCAGCAAAAAAAAAAAACCTTAGAAATTAACTTAAACAAGCTGTACGCTTGAAAACTACAAAATGTTGCTGAAACAAATTAAAGACACAAATAGAAAGATATCCTATGCTCATGTCTTTAAAAACTTAATATCATTAAGCTGTCAATAATATCAAAAGTGATCTACAGATTCAATGCAATCCTACTAAAATCCCAGGGGCAGTTTTTGTAGAAATAGATTAATCCATCCTATAATTCATATGGGACTCCAAATAACCAAAATAATCTTGAAAAAGAACAAAATTAGACATCTCTACTTCCTGATTTCAAAGCTTATTACAAGGCTAAGTAATCAAAACAGTGTGATACTGGCATTAAGACAGATATACAGACCAATAGATTAGAAAATCCAGGCATAAACTCTTGCATAAGCGGGCTCCATGGTGCAAGCCTATAATCCCAGCGGCTAGGGAGGTGAGGCCCTAAGCAACTCAGAGAGATCCTGTCAATATTTGTGCACCTATGTTCACTGCAGCATTATAGCATTATTCATAATAGCCAAAGGTGGAAGCAACACAGTATCTTCAAATGGATGAAGAAATAAACAAAATGTGATTATATATTTAGTTTTTTCTTTAGTATATTGTTCTCCCTTTTATTTATTTATTTATTTCATTATGCTGACTTTTTCCTTGATATCTTTTTTTGTGTGTGTGAGGTGCTGGGGGTTGAACCCAGGGCCTTGTGCATGCAAGGCAAGCACTCTACCAACTGAGCTANTAATCAATATGCAACAGTTAAAAATTTTAAAAAGAAAATATTCAAAGAAATGAAAAATAAATAAAATACTCAGTTGTGTACTATAATAAAGATGAAATTTAAGGTACATGAATTGATTTTCAGTTAAAAAAACTGGAAATAACCTAAATGTCCATATCCATGGAAAATTAAATTTAAAAATATGGTAAATTCACACAATGGGATTATATATAGCCATTAAAGAAATATTGAGAAGTGAGGAAAAAATGCCAAGCTATTTCATTAAGTTAAAAACAACATTTGTTATGATTTGAGAAATAAAAAGCAATACATATACAGGTAGATGAAGTTCACATTAGTGTGTATGTGCATGCACACATATACCCCTCATACTGTTATTTTTAAAAAGCAATCATAATGATCATCTTTAGAGATTTAGTTTTTCCTAACCTTATATCTTTTATTTATTTATTTTCTTGAATGTTTTTAGAGGTTATCCAGGCAGAGAAACATGGGCCTTTTGTTATCTTCTTTGTATATCTTTGTATTCTCAAATATTCCTAGTGAAATTTGGTTTAATAAAATAAAACAAAAATTGTATACAGTCTCCCTCCAAAGCATTCTTATTTTTCATTTTAGAAAAATTTTACGGGAACTTGATGATTCTTGTCCTTAAATTTGTACTTAAAATCAATGAACAGAAACAGAAATCTTTTATATATAAGAGAAAACTCCATTCACTTGAAATAAAAAACTAATTTTCAAAAGAAATCATAATGAATTAGCCAATTTCTCATTTTAAAAAATACTAAATGAAAACAGGTGACTATTACCCAGAAGTGAGTTTAGTTTTGCTCTTTGTTGTCATCCTTTGAGCACCATAAATTATGAAAGGAATTTGGGTCCATACCATTTCTCACATCTGGCTTGACATTTCTTCAATCTAACAGTGCCTCTTTTGGTCCCATGATTCACATTCAGCTGGTTCACTGATGTTGGAAGAAAGCTTAATTTGGAGAAGATGAAGGGAAAATATTCATTTTGAAATGTGGAAGGAAAAGGCTTTAGTTCACCTTTCTTTTTTTAATATTTATTTTTTTAGTTGTAGTTGGACACAATACCTTTATTCCATTCATTTATTTATATGTGGTGCTGAGGATCGAACCCAGGGCCCCACACATGCTAGGCGAGCGCTCTACCTCTAAGCCACAATCCCAGCTCTCAACTTTCTTTTTTTAAAAAAAAATTTTTTTTAGTTGCAGATGGAGGCAATCTCTCTCCGCCCCCCCCCTCTTTTAATGTGGTGCTGAGGATTGACCCCAGTGCCTCACGTACCTGAGGCAAGCACTCAACCACTGAGCTACAACCCCAGACCTTTAGTACACCTTTCTAATATAATAGAAAGAAACAAATTAAAACATAGTTGTGAGTCGGGGCTGGAGTTGTGGCTCAGAGGTAGAACGGTCGCCTAGCACATGTGAGGCCCTGGGTTTGATCCTCAGCATCACATAAAAATAGATAAAATAAAGGTATTGTGTCCAACTGCAACTAAAAAATAAAAAATATATAGTTGTGAGTATGATGATTATTACCAGAAGCTGGGTGGGATGAAGATTTGAGTTTAATAAGTATGAAAAAGTTCTGGAGATTGGTCATACAATCATATGAATGTACATAACATTACTAACCTGTATATTCAGAAATGGTTAAAATACTAAAATTTATGCTAAGAACATTTTACCACAATAAAAATAATTAAATAAATCTAGTTGCAGTGTAAATAGTCCAGGTTAGTGGCAACAGATTTGAGACCATTTTTACCTCAAGTCAAATGTTTATCATAAATCAGACCCTCCTGGATTTGATATAAACTTTAATTCCTGTCACTTCCCACAGCGAGCACATGTCTCTTAATTTACTAAAACCATAGCTGTAGAACAACTTAATTTAAACTTTTAATATCATTGGTTTTGCATATTTAGAGATCGATGTAAAAAGATTGTGAAAATGTTCTTCAAAAAATAAAGACTACATAATTTCATTTTTACAAATACAACTAAGTGGAGAGCATCAAATTTCCTGAGATGACAATTAGAAAAGGAACAGATGTGGAGGATTAGAGATAGACCAATTACTCCCAAGGTGGGGCTTGTCCTTCCAGAAGAAATTTGCTAACTTCTGAAGATACTTTTTGTCATAACAACTGGGAGGTGCAGGGAAAGAAATTAGCAAATGGTATGGGTAGAGCCTTGGTTTAGGATACTGCTAACCATCTTACAATGCATTGGACAGGTCACCATTAGAAAGAATGATCTCAAATGTCAATAGCACCAAGGTTGAGAATTCCTGGATTTGAGTTCTTATCTCTAACTTTGGCCACTCTTACTCAACCTTTGCTACAGGCTTCTCTTCTTCTGTCTGTCATTAGCTATTCAAGATTCTGTTTTTCAAATAAATGAAAAGAAAGGGAGATGGAAAGTTTCATCAAAATAGAAGACCAGTGGAGTAGAGGAAGGGGTTTGAGGTTGGGGGGTGAGGGATGGGATAAGGGAAGAACAGTGGATTGAATCTGACCTAACTTTCCCGTGTACATATATGAATATACCACAGTGAATTTCCCCATTGTGTATATTCACAAGGCACTACTTAAAAAAAGACATAAATAGCAGAAAGATCAGTAGAGTGGAGGAAAGGGAACAGGTGGGGGGAGGAGGAGAAGGAAAGGGGAAGTACTAAGGACTGAATTAGAGCAAATTATATTCTATGCTTTGATAATTATATCAAAATGAATCCTAATGTTATGTATAACTAAAAAGTGTCAATAAAATTTTTGGAAAAAAAGATTCGGTTTTTAGCCCATTTCTCTTTTCTCTTAGGGATATCATCCATAACCATGACTTCAACTACCACCTCTACATTGCTGACTCCCATATCATTATGTGTTGTACCAACTATTCTTCTAGCAATCACTATCTCAATATTCCTTCACATCTTTTCATTAGGCTACTGCTATACCTAATTTTCGTGTCTTTATTAGTAGCATCTGATACAAAACAATAGGGTTATTTATTTCCCAAACATTTACTGAGTACCTAATTTGTGTAAAGGGCTGTGGTGGGTACTCGGATGAAGGTAGCAATGATGGAAATGGGAGGTAGTTATGATAGTGAGTGCCCTAATTATGGCAACAGATTTGCAAGAAGAGATTATTATGCTCTGGAAACCAAAACTTGAAGAATTTAATTAATTACTTAAAGACCACAGAGCTTGTAAATGGCACAATTTTATTTCCAGTTCTCTTTTGATATTGAATATTGAAATCTGTCATTAAAAAAAATCAAAGGTGGTGCTGGAAAAGTATGGTCTAAAAAAGTGGACTCGGAACTGGGCTATTTGAATGATGAGGTCTAAATCCAGAAGCCTTTTCTTTTAAGACACACTGTACCTTCTTTTAGTTAAGACTTATCATATATACGGCATACCACCTATAGTAAAATAGTCATTATTTTCCATGGCTTTAAGAAAGAAAAAATATTGCCAATTAAAGTATGGAATGTTATCAATTGTCAAGTCTCAAGAGAGTTCCCAGATATTGAAACGTGGAAAACAATATAGTAAGCCTTCAAAGCTTACACATTTGTTAAAATATAAAGAAAAAGCGATTTTGGATTCTGTGATATGGTGACTTTATTTTATATATCCATTTTCCATGATCAATGTGCTGTTTTGCACTCTAGTCAACCAGTCAGCATGTATGTATACTGCTTTTTAAATGGTTGTAATTTTATGGCTCTGTGATGTGCATCTGCAGCTGGATTGTAAAGCTCTAAAGTAAATCTGCGTGACACTCCCACACACAGACATCGATAAACCATGAATAATTTTCCACTTAGAGGCAAATTTGAGCTTCTCGCATAGATCGTATAGTTACATCTGGAGGCGCTAGGGTAAAACATTATATTACAACATACGCAGTTTTTTAAGTCTCTTCCTGGTAGAAACGTTAAAGTGGGGTGGGGTACGTAGCGGGGTGGAGGTGCGGAGGCGGAGAAGGGATATACGTCTCAGGATACAGGAAATACGGTAAGAGGAAAAACCGGGAGGAAGCCAGCTGGTTCCTGAAGGGGATCCGCCGCCATCTCAGGTCTCTCAGCTTTGCCTGGGCCCATCGGAGAAAACTGTCGCTCGGGTCCTATAACACTTATGGGGGACCAACCTTGTGCCTCCGGGAGATCCACACTCCCACCCGGGAACACGCGGGAAGCCAAGCCTCCCAAAAAGCGCTGCCTTCTCGCTCCGCGGTGGGATTATCCGGAAGGAACTCCCAACGGCGGTAGTACCGATCTTCCCTCCGCTCCTCCTCCCGCATCTGCAGCCCTGAAGTCGCACCCTCTTCCTCCGGAGAAGTAGTGAAATATACATTTCCCACCCGAAACCAGGTCAGAGTCTTTCGTTTTCATCTGGGTCACCCAGGCTCTCCGAAGCTTAATTACGTATTTCCATGTTCTTTCCGCAATTTCAAAATAGAAGAAAGAACATGCAGGCACTAAAAAGCCCTTTCACAAGATATGTTTGTATGAAGTGATGGATATTTGATGGCATTTAGTAGATATTTTTAATATTTTATTTATTTATTTAAGTTTTAGATGGACACAACATGTTTATCTTTATTTATTTATTTTTAATGTGGTGCTGAGGATCGAACCCACGGCCTCACGCTTGCAAGGCAAGCGCTCTACCATTGAACTACAACCCCAGTCCTATTTTTAATATTTTAGATGTGATAATTGTAATGTTTTAAAGAAATAGGCTTGAATATTTTGATTTGCTTGAAAGTAATTCAGTGGGGTTAAGGTGTGGGGGCAGAGGATGAACAAAATTTTCGTGAGTTGATAAATTAAGCAGGATGATGTCTATGTGGGGATTTATTATACTGTTGTCTCTGCTTATGTATGTTTTTTCAAAATTTTCCGTTTAAAAAGAACCTAGTTCAAAATAACATAACAAGACTGTATTGAAGGCCCAGCACTGTGCTAAAAAGAGGGGATTGTAAGGTGAGCCTTCGGAAGTATGTCTTTCTGTGTGTAAGGTGAGAGAGTTTAATAAGGAAAAAAGTCACAATATGATGTACAAACCCAAGTGCCATGATGTTTGCTTGTTCAAGATATTCAGGAAGTATGGAGGATGGGTCAAGTCAATCTTCCTGGTAGTAATAGTGAGCTATCAAAGAGGAAGGGTGAGCTTTGGGTGGGCCTTAAAGGGTGAGTGACATCTGCCGTGTGAAGGGAGATAGAATGCTTTTTAGGCCTAGGGTTTCCAGAACAAAAGCCTCAAAGTATGCTTGTTCTGGGAACAGCTTGGCTGTAATTGTGACTCTAAGAAGGACTAGCAGGTGAAGACAGAGTGCCCTAGGGCCTTGAACATGCTAAGGAAATAAGTATGTTTATTCCATAAACAGTGGAAACCACAGAATATTTTCAAGCAAGTGTTATGATTTGTATTTTAGGAATTTAGTTCTTACTATCAGAAAAGCAGTCTCCTATTTAAATGAGTTTTGTAGAATGCAAAATATAAAACCAATTTTGACCCAAGTCTCAGAGGTCCTTATAATCCAAAGGAGAGAGGCATCATTCCTCATCTATACAGTAAACCTTTGTGGAACATTTGCATTGCATAGGTATTGTGCTGGGAATTTATCTATTTATTTATTTATTTATTATTTATTTTATAGTTGGACACAATACCTTTATTTCACTCATTTATTTTTTTACGTGGTGCTGAGGATCGAACCCAGAGTCCCCGAGTGTGAAACAAACGCTGTATCGCTGAGCCACAACCCCAGCCCTGTGCTGGGAATTTTAAGAGGATGGATGACCAAGGCATAATGGCTGGTGCATAGCTGGAGTGAAACAAGATATTTGAGTAAATAAGTCAATGAATAAGGGGATAACTGACAACCATGGAGGCTCTAGACATGAGGTGTGGTTGTAGAGCATAGAAAAGAATGAGCTCTGTTTCACTTTTGACAGCATCTGATGTCATTCCATAGAATTTTACTTCCCTCATTTTCACCTCAGTCCAGAGAGGTAATGAGGTACCATAGAATAGGCTATAGGGAGAGCAGTGCTCAGCTAGAAAACAAAGGAAGATGTGTAGACAAGAAGTGCAGGAGCTATGTAATTTCTCCTTAGTGATTCAAATTGTTGAAAATTATAATAAAAGTTTTTGCTGAAGTTTTTATGGGCCATAAATAAGGGCTTTGCATATTTTAATTTGTTTAATCACAAGAACTCCACTAAGGAGATTTATATAGGTCAAAGGAAGTTTGTAACTTGCCAGAAGTTATATAGCACTAAGTAGCTGAGCTGGGATTTGAACTCAGAATGTTTGGTTAGTCTGTGCCCTAAACTGCTGTGCAGTATACGCCTTCTGATACTCAGCAGAGAAACTGTTTTGTAGGAATATATCATTGAAATGTGGCCACAATGAAACTTAAGGAATCGAGGAGGCTACAGAAAAAAAGAAGTGGACAGTAATTGAAGTGATTTCACCTTAATTTTACTATTTTTCAGTCTTTGAAGGATTGCAGTATGACTCCATTTCCTTGGTGCATTCGTAAAATAGTTCACCCAATGAAGACAATGAAGATTATTTACACTGCTACCCTGCTTTTTCTGATGTTCTGCACCTGGCAGTTGTGATTTCCAAGGTAATCTCTTTACTAAAAATTTATTAAGTAAAGGAGGAAAAAGAGTTGATTTTGACACATTAAAAAGAACTACCCACCTGGGTGTGGCACACACCTGTAATCTCAGTGGTTTGGAAGGCTGAGGCAGGAGGATTGAAAATTCAAAGCAAGCCTCAGCAACTTAGCAAGGCCCTAAGCAACTTAGTGAGACCCTATCTCTAAATAAAATATAAAAAGGGGCTGGGGATGTGGTTCAGTGGTTAGGTGCCCCTGGGTTCAATCCCCAGTACTAAAAAACGAAAACCAGCCAAGTGAAAACCAAAAAGCTGGCTCCAGTGATAAAATTTAAACCATTTTCTACATTATATGAATCGATATACACCTAATAATAATAATGTAGTCTGTAAGGGTTTTTTTCTTTTAGTTTTACTCCTAATTATAGTTTCTGTTGTTGCTGCAAAATGAATATTTTAACCATATTTTAAAATTTGTTATAAATGGGAACGTGATTGATATTTTCATATATTGATTTTATATGCTGAAGCTTTTCTGAGTTGTATTTGTACTAATTATTTATAGATTTTTAGATTATCTTTTAACTATAATGTGAATAATGGCAGTTTCTTCCTTTCCATTTTTTTTAGCTTGATTTACTATGCTAGCCAGGATCTTTAATACAAGGAAAAATAAAAGCAGTGTAGAGTTTTGTTGCCTTGGTCTTGAGAATTTTATGAAAGTTTCACCCTTTTCAGTAGATTTTCTTTTTTGTGTTAAGAAAGTTTCTATTCCTAGCTTACTAAGAGTTTTAATTTTGAATGGTTATGGAGTTTTTAGCAATGTGCTTTGTCTGTATCTACTTCCGTAATTATGTTTTTTCCTCCATCAATATGATCATGTAATAATGTGATAAATTACAATAATTAATTTTCTCATGTATTTCCTGCTTTTGGTTAAAACAGTATTCACCATTGAGTATTTTGTTTTCTATTTTAATAATTTTTGCTTTTTATATTTCTCTTCGAGTTTCTTTTTATTTGTTCTTTCTTTAATTTAAAAAGTTTGACCTATAGCTCATTAATTTTTTCTTAATTTCTAAAATAAGAAGTTAGGACTATAAATTTTCGTCTACCACTTTAGAAGAATTTCACGTTACTATATGTAGTATTTTTAATCATTCAATATTTGTTTCTTTCTACGTTCTCTAATGATTTCTTCTTTGACCTATGAGGTATTTTTTAAAAATTTCTAAACATAGGCTCCTTTTTAATAAATTTTATTAATGATTTAAAAAAATCATTAAACTCAATTTTTTCTGCTTTAAAATGTTTTTTAATGTTGATTACAACAACAAAGTATACACTGGCTGCTTATCCAATAGAATTTGTCAATATATAACTTTTATTTTCATTAAGTACATAGAAAAAGCATGGGCATGATACTTACTAATGGCATTATTGCTGATTTTGATGCTTGTGTTTTAAACTTTTTATTTTGATTTAATTCCACACTTTAAAAACTATGAGAGGGCTGAGGATGTAGCTCAATAGTAGAGTGTTTGTGTAACATGTGTGAGGCTCTAAATTCAATCCCTAGCCCAGCAAAAAAATAAATAAAGCCTCTGAGAATATTACAGAGGCTGGGTATGGTGGCACATACTTAGAATCCCATCAACTGGGAAGGCTAAGGCAGGACGGTTTCAAGTTTAAAACTGGTCTTATCAGTTTAGTGAGACTTTCAGCAAACTTAGTGAGACCCTGTCTTAAAACAAAAAAATAAGGAGGACTGGGGATGTAGCTCAATGGTAAAGAGCCCCTGGGTTCAAGAGAATATTCCAAAGAACTCCCATAGATACCCTTTTACCCAGGTTCACCAATTAACATTTTGCCACATTTGCTTTATCATTATTTTTTTCACCCTCATTCCCTCTCCCATTTTCATAGTAAGTTGCAGATATCCTTCCCCTTTACCTGTTAGTACTTCATTATGTGTTTTCTCAGAATGATGACTTTCTTATATGTAACCTTGGTACATGTGTCAAAAACAAGAAATTTTACATTGTTCCAGTATTATTATCTATGTCATACTTTAATTTTACAATTATTCAAAAAATGTCTTTTATAACTATTTTCTTTTCTTGGTAGAAGTTGCAATCTAGGATGATAATATCGTATTTAGTTTTTATCTTTCCAATTCTTAATCTGGAATAATCCTTCAATTTTTTTTTCTTTCATGATATTGGCAATTTGTAAAATACAGGACAATCATTTGGTAGAATGTTCTTCAATTTAAGTTTGTTACATATTATTATATCTGGCTTCTTATCCCAATATAATTTGTTAATATATAACTGTTATTTTCCTTAAGTACATAGAAAAAGCATGGGTATGGTATTTATTGATGGCATTATTGCTGATTTTGATTCTTATGTTTTAAAGTTTTTGATTGAATTTCACAGTTTAAAACCTTCTGAGAGGTCCAAGGATGTAGATCAGTGGTAGATGAATAATATAGACATAATATTTAATATGCACTCTATTTAATATAGTAATATTAATAATATGATAATAATCATTGTTGGAAGGAATACTACAGAAGTAATATTGTATTGTTCTCAGGCCATCATATTGGTGGCACATGATGCTGGTGTGACCCCTTAGGAGTAATATTAACTTTGATTATTTAAGGTGTTGGGTGTTTTCCAGATTAACCCACTCTAAAGTTGCCATTTTTCTTTTTGTAGTTAGTAATTTTGCTGGGAATACTTTGAGACTGTGTGAATATCCTGTTCCTCATCAAACTATTTTCCACTAGCTTTTGCATCCATTGCTAATTCTTGACTGAATTAGTTATTACCATGATGACTACAAAAATGATAATTTTCAAACTCCATCTTTTTTACTACATTACTAGTTTAAATACTACTTCAAGGAAGAGCTTTTTTCTCCATGTATTTATTCATTTCTTTGAGCACAGATATTTAATTTATTTCTCAAATAGGATGTTGCTATCATTATTTAATGCTCAGTTGCCCAAATTAAGTCATTGACTGCCCATTCAAATTGTTTCCTCTGTCCTTTTGACATGTCCTATCATTTCATAGATACTTTAACTTACTTTAACATTTCTTTTCTTCCTTACTTTCAGGCTCATCTTGTATTTTCTACTCCATTGACCATTTCTGTATGGGACTCTGGTACTAAGAGATGGTATTTAGAAACTGAGGCATGGGTATATGGATCTTTTTATCTTAACATTTTGTTATTGTTTCTCATTTTAATTTCGCTGAGTACAAACATTATTTAGTATTTGTTGAAATGTTTGCTTTATGTCCTTGAGAACATGATCAGTTGTTTCATGTGTACCTGAAAATATTTTGTATATTCTAACTGTTATATGTAGGGTTATATAAATATTCATTAAACTTGTTAATTGTGTTGTTTAAATCTATATCTCTACTAATTTTTTGTGCTAAATCTATCAGTTATCAAGAGAGGTAGATTTAAAATCTCCCACTGTGATTGTGAATTTGTCAACTTCTTGTAGTTCTGTCAATTTTTGTTTCGTGGAATTAAGGCTTTGTTGTTATGTATATACAAGTCTAGAATAGACAAATCTTTTATTTTTAAGTGATGCTTTTATCTTCTTGCATTTAAAATCCACTTTGTTTGCTACTAATATACTTTCACCAGCTTTCCTTTGTTTGGTTGCTTCTTTTTCAGTTTTCTTACTTACTTACTTTTTTGTCTTTCTTGTATTTTTCAGAAAATGTTCTGCCAAAAATGTCAATGCATTGCTTTGTTTCTAAATTTACTAGTAAGATTTATAATTATCATTAAGGTTAAGTTTATGTATCCAAATAATACTTTTCTTCACTAATTTTTTACTTTATAAAATTTCAACCCAATGGAAAAGTGGAAAGATATCATCAATGTAGATTCATCAATTACTTGCTTTTTGCTGTATGGGTTTTCTCTTTCTGAATACACACACACAGTTTTTTGCTGAACCCTTTGGAAGTAACTTGCAGTTATCATGACACTTATCCCTAAATACTTCATCATGTCTCTTATAAAAACATGCATTTCTGTTATTGCACCTGAAGAAATTTAACATTGATACAATGCTACTACTACATTGTCCCGTCAAATTTTCCTAGTAATATTTTTATAGCTTTTCATTTGTTCTGATCTAGTCAAGGATCATACATTTTGTTTAGTTATTGTGATTGTTGAGTCTTTTTAAATCTAGAATAGCATTCTTCAGTGTTTTGCTTTTAATTTTTCATGATATTGGCATTTCTGATGAGTCCAGGCAGTTGTCCTATATATGTCCACTATATGAACTTGTCTGATTGATTTGTTTCCACAACATCAATTTAAACATTTCTTTTTTTTTTTTTTGGTTCTGGGGATTGAACCCAGGGGTGCTTAACCACTAAGCCACATCCCCAGTCCTTTTTAATATTTTATTTAGAGACAGGGTTTCACTGAGTTGCTTAGGGCCTCACTGAGTTTCTGAGGCTGGCTTTGAACTCGTGATCTTCTAATCTACTTATACTATTTTTTTTTTCTGTGGTGCTGGGGATTGAACCCAGGACCTTGTTCAGGCAAGGCAAGCACTCTATTGACTGAGCTATATCTCCAGCCCATAGGTTGATAATTTTTAAGAGGCAAGTATGATCAAGTTCCTTTCCTAGTAATCTTGCTTCTTTGACCTGCTGGCATATCATTTTAATTCCTCCCATATTTTCTTGTTTGTATTCTGTATTAGTTTTCTATTGCTATTATATCAAGTTTATCACAAATTTTGGAGCTCAAAACAGTACATTTATTATCTTATAATAGGTGAGAAGTCTGGTGTAAGTTTAATCAGAATGAAGTCAAGGTGTTGACCAGCTGTGTTCCTTTCTGGAAGCTCTAGGGGAGAATCTGTATCCTGCCTATTCAGTTGTTGGCAGATCCCAGTTCCTTGCAACTATAGATCCGGATGCTGTTTCTTTGCTGGTTGTCAGCTGAGGGCTGTTCCTGTCTTCTAGAGGCCACCTGCATTCCTTGGTTTATGGACCCTTTTCACCATCTTCAAAGCCAACTATAACAGGTTGAGTCCCTCTCACACTTACACTTTCTCCATTTTCTTCTTTCATCATCTGTCTCTGACTCAGGTAGGAAAAGGTCATTTGTACCCATGGAATTAGATCACACCACCTATATAATCTAGAATAATCTCTAAAAAAATCCTTAACCTAATCACATCAACAAAGTTGCTTTTCCCTCTTAAAACAACATAGTCATGGTTTCTGGGAATTATGGTGTGGACATCTTTGGGTAGCCAGTATTCTGTCTACCATGGATTCCATTATAGCAGCTAGCCATAACCTAACACCCAGTGTTTGAACCATCCATTCTTTCATTCAATCAACAAAAAATATGAAAGAACATCTATTAAATTGAGTATCTCTTAAATTTCAGGCATTGTTATAGGTGCCAAGGTTCCAAAAATAATGTATTTAATTCTCCCAAGAAGTCCATAAATGGTTTGCTTAAGTTCTGCAGATAGAGATTAGCATAACAATAAGAGTGTGTACAGGGCCATACCACGTAGATTAGAAGTATCCAGGATAGCCTCTTGTGTAGATCAGATTCTCAGCTGAGTCTAAGAAAGGGGTCTAAGTATTAAATAAGGATAAGTAATGGTAAAGGGGCAAATAGAACTTTAAGTAGTGAGAATATAATGACCAAATATATAGAGCTCAAGATAGCCTGTTCTTTTGGTGGGGGAGGGTTGGTAGAGGTGATGGTAGTTAAATCTACTAGTCATGTAGTTTCCTGCAATGTATTGACTTCTGGGCTTTGGTTAGGTGAGTTTGAAATCCATAGAGTAGGCTCTCAGGAAGGGCCCAGGCTGAACTCAGGTGAAGGCTGAAACTGAAGTTCACAAATGGAATTTCTTCTTTTTCAGGAAATTCTTAACTCCGTTCTTAAAGCTTACCAACTGATTGAATCAGATCCACCTCGGTTATCTAGGAGAATCTCATTTAAGTCAACTGATATAGATGTTAATCACATCTACAAAATACCTTCACAGCAACACCTAGATCAGTTTGATTGAATAACTGAGAACTCTAGCCAAGCCAGATTGACATGCCAAAACCTGGAATGATTCTCATGTTTCTGGCATCAGTATCAATTGAAATCACTATCTGAAATACAGAATAGAATAGAAGGAGCAGGTTTTCAATATGGTTGGTAAGATAGCTAGGTCGAAATTCCTGGCAGGCAGGTAAAAGGTCACAAGAAAGGTAAAAGATCAAGAGTTTTGATCATATAAATAGGCTAAGAAGCAGTCAGTATAAAGATGAAAGTTAAAACCAGAAGTGTAAATTAGATACTCTAAAAGAAGATATATGTATATAGAACAAAATTATGAGTTTTGGAGAAAATTCTGGTGACCACCACCATTTAAAAATTATATAGAAGGTGGGCTTGGTGGTGCACGCCTGTAATCCCAGTGGCTCAGGAGGTTGAGGCAAGAGGATCACAAGTTTGAGGCCAGCCTCAGCAACTTAGGGATACCGTGTCTGTAAATAAAAAAACAAAAAATGTGACTGAGTCATAGTGCCCCTTGGTCAGTCCCTGGTACCCCAAAAAAATTATATAGAAAAAGATGAATAGATAAAGGAGAAGTAGGATAATGGGAGAACCTAGGAAAGTTTGCTGCCTGAATTTAAAAAAAATGAATAACAGTGTTGTAAATGGTAGAGAATCAGTATTGAAGAATATTCATTAATTTGTAAGTTAAATTCATTGGTGAATTAAGCATGAATAATTTCAGTGCTGTTGTGAGAACAGAAGCCAAATTGCAGTGGGTTGAAGAATTATTAGGAGGTGCCAAATTGAGGCTAGGTGGTGTAGATCACTCTTCGGAGAATATTTAGAGGAGAAGGAAAAATAAAAATTGGATGAGATTTAAAAAGTGAATTGGGGCTGTGGTTCTGGCTCAGAAGTAGAGCACTTGCCTAGCCTGTGTGAGGCACTGGGTTCGATCCTTGGCATCACATAAAAATGAATAAATAAAGTTATAAAAAAAAAAGTCTTGTATCTGTTTAAAATTTTTTTAAAAAATATGAATTATAACTAAAACAATTAAGAGAATATAAAAATAATGGTAGAAACTTGCTCAGGTTTTTTAGCTGAAAGTAATAAGAGGAAGAGAGTGATGATACAAGAGAAAACTATTCATAACTGAGAAAGAAGAAATAGGCCTGGTTGTTAGAGGGAGATGCAGTTACAAGAGAAGAACTTAATTTCTTCTTTGGATGAGACTAGATTAATTGTTCTTAATGATTGAAGGTGGTATAATCCTGAGAGGATGGTTTGAAAGTTTGTGAAAGGTGTTCAAGATCATCATAATGATTGGAAGGCTTTCTGGCATATTGTGGGTAGGATCAAGATTGCTAAATGGCCTGCAATATGCAAGAGAGCCTGTACAAAGATTTTTCTACATCCCATAAAACCTTTGAATATCCTGTTTGTAGGTGAAAATCCTATTTATATTAAATTAGGCCTTGAGTTGAATGTCATCTTATCTACAAACATTTTTAGTATACATTGACTTTTCCAGGAGTGCAACTATAATATAAACCAAAATAAGATCTTACTTTGTTTTGTTCAGTATCTTACCAAGAATGTTGATCATTTTGAAAATCTACCCAAAATGCTGCTCTTGGATATTTAAGACATTAATAACAATACATCTACATCAGTCAGCATTTGTAGCTGCCATATTTTACAGACATTGAATTTATATATTGAAATACATTTTATCTCATTATAAATTATATGTCTTTTTCATTTTATAAATATAGATTTTTAAATTATTTTTTGAGTTTTACTTTAGTACAGTAAAATAGGCATTAAAATATTTTAAAAAGGGAGTGAGATAGGATTGAAAAACATTGGCCCAGACAAAAGAATGAATGAAAATTCTGGTAAGTTTTAAGTAGAAATGCAGAGATTTATGAGAATGGCTTATATATCAGGCTTTGTGTTAGAGGTTGCCGTAACTAATTCTCAAACCCACCAAATACATTTCAGTCCTAATCGCAATCAACCCTTTTGTAACATTTAAAATTCTCTTCTCTTTTCTATAACGTCCTTCTCTTCTAAGCTCTCTTTTTACATATTTGGCCATTGTTTCTCAGTTTTCTTTCCTAAATAATTCTTCTCTGCTTGGATCCTTGGATTTGTGGATCCTGAATTTCCCTGTTTTAATACTTACTTCTGCTTGGCAGTATCACCCACTGTCTTGAGTTAAATTAAATGTATATATGCAGATAATCCCCAAATTTGTATCTCTAACACAAGACTTTATACCAAACTTCAGACTCATGTAAATTGCAAACTCTGTACATGCTTCCTCAGCACCTCAATGGAACATGGACAACAAACAGTGAACTCTTCACCATACCAGCAGGACTATACACCTCTTCCTTATTCATGATACTAGGACACATATCATGTTTCTGCTCTTACTGCCACCATTTAATCTGTCATCAGATTATAATGAATATTCCCTCAAAATTTCTCATGAATTTGTCATTTCTATTCCATTTCCCAAATACTGGATTAGACCCTCACCATTTCTTCCTAAATGTGAATAATAATTTGTTAATCGCTTTCCTGCCTATACTACTGCCTATTGACTCTTGGCACCACCTCTAGAATGAATTCTTTAAAATAAATATCTAACCCTAAAACTTTCCTACTTAAAATACTTTGAAGATTTCCTGTTTTCTTTTTTTTTAATATTTCTTTATTTTTTAGTTATAGTCAGACACAATACCTTTATTTTATTTATTTATTTTTATGTGGTGCTGAGGATCGAACCCAGGGCCTCGCATGTGCTAAGCAAGTGCTCTACTGCTGAGCCACAACCCCAGCCTGAAGATTTCCTGTTTTCTATGAAAAAGTCTCAGTATACTTGAAAAAATTTTTCATGGCACAGCTCAAATTCCATCCCAAATGTATGTAAGCTTTTTAATATGAGTGCCTCTGAGGATATATTGAAGTTACTCTTATTTCATGCCCATTTATTTATAGAGATACCAGTGCCTCACATCTTTTTTTTTTTTTTTTTTTTATAAATTTTTTTTTAATATTTATTTTTTAGTTCTCGGCGGACACAACATCTTTGTCTGTATGTGGTGCTGAGGATCGAACCCGGGCCGCACGCATGCCAGGCGAGCGCGCTACCACTTGAGCCACATCCCCAGCCCAGTGCCTCACATCTTTATCCACAAGTATACCAAATGCACATAATTATTTAGTCCTCCTCATCTATTATACTTTCAGGAAATTATACCTTGATATCATATCCTCTGATTCTAGAATAGCTTCCTCTTTGGTACTTCTGTGCATATTATTTGTACCTGTTTCCACAGAGAAAGTAACAAAATGGTGGATGCAAATTATAATAATACCCTAATTCCAACTTGCTAATTGTGGATGTGAAAGAGAAGTAGAATGCTCATAGAACATTGTAGGTTTGTTTCTTCATTTCTGCTTTTTTTTTTCTTTTTAGTACTGGGGATTGAACTCAGGGGTACTTGACCACTGAGTCACATCCCCAGCCCTATTTTGTATTTTATTTAGAGACATGTTCTCAGTGAGTTGTTTAGTGCCTCACCGTTGCTAAGGCTGGGTTTGAACTTGTGATCCTCCTGTCTCAGCCTCCCATTGGGATTATAGGCGTAAGCCACCACACCTGGCCATTTTTGAATTTTTACCACAGTGGTTGTACATGGGAATGTGGATATCTTTTTTCATAATTGGAAGTGTGCACATAATAGCAGGATCATGGTTCACAATCTCCCTTTCTTATGGCTAGGTCCTACAGGCACACTCTGGGGGGCATCCCATCAACAAGAGCTTTGTGGGTGGTGTGTTCTTTCTCTGAGAAGGAGGCTGCTTGTGTTGCCCTGCAACTCCAAGTGTTGGTTACCACCCTGTGAAGGATTCCTGCACTAGATCCTTGAAAACAGCCCAAGTGGAGTGAGGATATATATTCTCCTAGTCCTCCTCCTCCTCCTGGCATACACTCTCCTTTTTGCTTTGCCTCTCACTTCCTACTGTTAGCCAGTTCATGGCTCCTATTCTGTTGAAGAAAGCAAGTATCCTTTCTCTGCTTGTTTCTTTTGGGAAAATGCACTATGCTAGCATGATGGGGACACTACAAAAAATTCATCCATGTTACTTGCAAATGTAGAAGGTCCCTGGACATACTACCAGCAAAAGACCTGAAGGCTTTCAAATTCCTGCCAGGTGTGCCCTGTAACCTTTTCTTGTCTTCCAATCCTGTGCACACAACAGTTTGAAATTGTGTGTACCTGCATACTGTCTCTGCCATTTCCTCATGAACTTTTGTCATTTCCACATGAACGCTCCCAGACACCCACCCACAGATACACCTGTACGCACATGGGTTTCCCCTCCCACAAACTAAACCATCCCTACTGGCACACACACCTAAAGACACACTGGGGCATGGCCTGCAACACCCCTTCTCCCTGCTTATATATCTAGACACACACTCCCATCACCCATTTGGTGTCTGAGAAAAGGTCAGGCCACCATTCTCTACTTGAACCCTGGGCTACCATGTGGCAACTCTTGGTCTCTTCTTACAAATGAAAAAAGGAAGTTATCAACTAGGCCTAAAGAATGGGTGGGAAAGGTAAAAAGTTAAACAGCACTCCCCCCCCACCTCCAGTAAGGACCCTAGGGAGTCCTCTGCTCAGGCCCTGTTCCTTTGATGTGACCATCTCCAGCTCAGGTCAGCCTGCCCAGTCAGACTGATTCAGTTGTTAGTTTCCTCATCCTAAGGAAGTTCCTCCCTCACAACCTGTGGNATAAGAGACAGGATGGAAAGGGCGGGGGAGCATAATATTTGAAATTTGTGGAGCCATACTGCCATCAAGCGGAATGTGTTTCTGGAAAGTGGAGCTACCAGGAACACTAAAGCTGGATGGACACCAGCAACACGCAGGAGACCAAGAGCTGACCCACCTCCACCGAGGGCGAACTTGCTCTGTGCTCATTCCCAGGAGTAAGGGCGCCCTGGCTCCTCTGCCAGGGAACACACAGGAAGAAAAGGCTGGCAGTGGAAGGCCCACCATGGCTGCTACAGGCAGTGGTCAGGGACAGCTTAGCCTAAACTACGGGGTCCCCAAAACCTCCAGGTTGCTGTGTACCCAGCAAGGAAAGGGGCCTCCTGAAGTCAGTGCAGGGGCATCTGCAACTCCCCAGACGCCAGAGCCCACGGCCAGACTCAAGCTCGCACAGCAGCCAGCAGCTTCTCCTGGACCTGCCCTAAAATGGCGCTGCAGGAAGCTCCGCCCCCTGGGCTGGTTGGTGCAGCGCTGCTGCCTGCAGGGTCCCAGGGCCCCTGGACCTGCTGCTTTTCCTGGCTACAGCCCTGAGGGCAGGCAGGCTTCCCCCTGTTTTGGACCCCTGGTGGGGAGACCCTTGCTTGACCCGAGTATGCTTGTCCCATCCTTGCTCTAACATGCCCTATCCACACCATTCAGGTGCCAGGCTGTTGGCACAAGGCAAGTGTCCTTTGTGTCTGGGCTTTTCAGAAACTATTTCCCAGAAATGGTACTGTATTAACACAACTAAGTCTCACCTTTCCATACCCCACCTTACCTTCATCTTTCTACCTTTGTAGCCTGAAAAACACCAAACATGGGACTAAGGTCACTTTCAGCCAGGCTTTCGGCCTGTCACTCTAGGCTATTTTGGGAGTAAATCAGCCTTTCCTCTTTGTTAACTTTGGATTCACCACTAGCTTGGTATGTAGTCTTGGTGGAGTTTGTGTGCATGGCCAAACACCTCTTCCATTGGCCTGATCTGTCCTACCTGCATGCACCAAACCCCCTCCACTGGTTCTGCAGGATGTGGAGGTAAAATAGACCTACACATTCCCCTAGGAAGCTGCATGTCCCTCCTGTACAGGAACCAGAGCATCTTGTTTGTGTTGCACTTCCCTTCTGGGTAGGAAACTCATTTTGGTCCAGGGACCCTGAGTCTTAGGCCAAGGCTGTCAGGTGCAAGAAGGGCTGCCAAGAATTAATACACCATGCCAGGGAACCTGATGGGACAAGAAGGTCAGAAGGGGCACTCTCCCTGTGCCTCAATTCACCTCCCTCATAGGATCCCAGTCACTCCTTTGTACTCCTGGGGAGGTTGGACTCCTGGGATGGGTGGCACTTCATGGAAGGCTACCGGTATGCTCAGTACAATGCATTCTTCAACTGGCTGGGATAAAAGCATCCCTGGACACAGGCATGGGTAGCCATGCTGGCCTGCTTCAATTCCACACCAGGAGCAGATACTTGATTTGTGCTCAGTGGTTCTAGATCTACTCTGATTTATCTTTGGGGTAAGATGTAGGTGGTGGAAGAGGTAGGGTGGTAGGCTAGATACAAGAAGCCCTGTGTCTTTAGAAGTGGTGGTGTTCTAGAGGCCTGTGAGTTATCCCCATTACACAGACCTCTCCTCTTTGAACCTGAGATGTAGGGCCTGCTGATTATTCACCCTGTAAATTAAATGAAAAGAGAAGGTGGTAGATAATGGAGTAGGGATGGGAGTGGGTGGGTGTGTTTATGCAAGTATGCCTGTATGCCTCTGTGTGTGTGTGTGTGTGTGTGTGTGGAGAAGTCAGACCACTAGTTCAAAGATTTTCATATAGATAGGCCAGCTCAAGCAGTAGGACATGTATGAAGGGCTGGTTTGAATGACAGGCCCTGATCATCTTGTTCTGAGAGTTCCTTCAACTAACATCAATGCTCAGTTCCTGAAGATCAGTGTGCCTGGTGCATCATTCCCCAGCATGCCAAATATCTGCTCTATTCTAAGAGGTGTAGACCACAGAGGGAAGGCAGTGATCTCAACAAAGTAAGCTAGACATCCCAGAACATTAGAGTGCCCGGAGTATCCTGCAAACACTTCCAAGTGTGTATTCAAATTTTTGTCCATGCTTCTACTCTAAGATGCTGCTGGAACTATAGCAACATTTATATATAGGAAAAGAACCAAAAAGCCAGCAGCAAACACATCTGAAACAGCAGCCACATTTAAACAAGGTTCTGTCAGCTCTCAGCTACTGCGGACCTTGTCCTGTTCTATAATAATCAGAAGGCTGCCTCTCATACCTGCTTAGAGAAAAGCTGGGGAGAGAGAAATGCAGGAACCTAAACACACCAGTGATGGGATACCCCCTCTCAGGGTCACAGGTCTTTGTTTCACATTGAGCTGCACTTACTTCTCACCCTTGGGGACAGCTAACCATGTCTATGTCCTCTCTTTATGCATGCACATTTAAGCTGAGGAGAGCAGGTCCATGTACCCATGCTCCCATACTCAATCATAGGATATTCACCAATGGACCACTTGACTTGTCTGTTCCTTCTGTTGCCGCCCTTACTTGCCACTGACTGCTTGTTTTCTACTTCAGTTTTGGGGAATATGTAGAGTAGACAACATCATCATGGGACAACAGGTCTCTATCTGGACAAGGTTCATACCCTGGCGAACCCAGGGCTGACTACTCAGCCCTGGCTAGTGGCTTTCTTCACCTGTGAAGCCACTGCAAGCCCCTAAGAGTACCACCTGTCCACTTATGACTCAAGGTATTCCAGGTCATTCCTCTGCCTTATCCTTCACTACTATTCTCCATTTTCCACCTGTTCCTCCCCAGGCTTTCCTTCCTGTCACTTCTGATTTTCCAATTCTTGCTTTGCAGAGGTTGGGTTCTGGCAGGAAGAGGCCATGGGAGAAAGGATCCGGATAGAGAATTGAATTCCTTCTGTGGAAATTATGATGACCCTTGTGGAATGGGGGAGAGAGGGGCCTCCCCATTCTATTTCCCCTTGATTACCCTCCAGGAGGATCTTGTACCCCTTGTGTCCAGTTTATCCCCACTTCATGCCCTCTTGTATTCCTGAGTATAACCATGTCCTTGCCCTGTGGAAGATGCAGGTGCAGTGAAGAGGGTCACTCTTTGGTCTATTGGGCAGCTGGAATGTGCTGATGACTTAGCCAGCTCATGGTTCCCACTGTGTCTTTGCAAAGTTCCTACATGCACACTCATGGGACATCTCATGGACAACAGCATTGTAGGTGATGTGTTTTATTGCTAGCCAGGCCCAGACCAGTGTTCAGTGGAAAAAGGCTTGTTGGATATGGAGGGATGCACCATGCTAGCGCATGTAGGACACTCCACCTTGTCTTGAAATTGAGCAGGGTTGAAGGATACAAGAGGCATCCCTCTTGTCTTGCAAAGAAAAATCCGCCCATGTTACATGTGAATGATAAAGGACCCCTGGACACCCTGCCAGCAAAGACCTCAAGGCTTTGCTCTCCTTGCAAGTCTTCTTGTGGAAGCTGGAGAAAGTTGCAAAGTCTGGCCAGGACTCACCACTTCAGGGGGTGCACTGTGGCCTTTGCCTCCAGTCCAATCCTATGCATATAACAGTAAGGAATTCAGTTTGTACCTGCATGGGGTGTCTGCCATTTTCCACATGAACTGCCATTTTCCTACATTCTGCTAGGCAGGCCCATACAGACACAGACACACATGGACAAACTTGCTCACATATGGACTTACCCTCCCATAGACTCGACTGTCCCCACTGGCACACGTACCGAAAGTTGCCCAGGAGCCCAGAAACCCAGGGCCTGGGTCGCCTAGACACACACACACACACACACTCCCATACACTCCCATGACCCAGCTGGTATCTGAAAAATGGTCAAGCTACCATTTTGTGCACCAAGTCTTGGCAACAATGTAACTCATGGGACAACTCTGGCCTCCTCTTACTACAACCTAGGCTCAAGGAGCTGGAGTGAAAGGGAAGTGTACTCAGTAGTCCTGCTTAACCAGCTACCCTCCAACTGTTCCTAATGGCTGTAGAGACAGAGGGGGTTCTCTCTTGAGAGGGCCTCTTCTGCTGGTCCCATAGTGAATTCTAGTGAAAGCCTGGCCAGCCTGTCCAGTCAGACTGGGGTAAATTGCTAGATACTCCTCCCATGGAAGCTCCTGCCTCCCAACCTGTGGCTGCAGGTTGTACTTGGCCTTTCCTGGTTGCATTGGCTGGACCACCTTAAGACAGAGTGGTCAATACCTCAATTTCCAAGTCTTGGTGAAANTATGGCTCCACACATCTGAAATAAAATGCTCCCCCCGCCCTTTGGGTCTTAAAAAAAGAAATCTAAAGCCTGTGAAGGAGAAAGAGAAAGCAGGAAACTGGCCAATGAGCTCTACCCCCATCTCCAAACTGGAACTAGGGGGCTGGAAATCCTGAGAGAATCCTGTTGGAGCAGTCTCCCCTACCCTCTACACACACACACCCCTATCTGAGGCAACCCTGCCTTTCCCCCTTCCTTGGGACCTCTTCATTTGCCTTAACTCCTATGCTTGCAAGAAAGGAAGGGAAAGTGACACATCCTGGGGCTCACTGTGACTCCACTCCAGGATTCAAATGCCAAGCTGGCTCCCACAGTGCCAAGTGCTGGTCACAGTGCTGCCTGGCGCATGTTTTTAGAGCAACCCTGTTTTGTTTTTCCACCAAGGCCTGAGGAGGATTCAGGTGGAGGCCATACCACTTTGTATGTTGAGAGAGAAAGAGAAAGAGAGATGTGTGTGCAGGGAAGGGGGTGCCCCAGGCTCTGGGCTTCTGTGCTACAGTGTGTCTTTGGGTCTGTTCACCTGTGGTGATTGTGGAGTCTGTGGGAGGGGAAGCCAGTATGAGTACAGGTATATCTATGGGTGTCTGTGTTTGTGGGTGCCTGCCTGTCTGAGTGGGAATGTTCGTGTGAAAATAGCAGAAACAGTGTGCAGATGCAAACTGAATTCCATGTTGTTGTATGTGCAGGAATGGAAGGAAGAAAAGGCCACGGGCACACTTTGAAGTGGTGCCTCCTAGCTGGGCTTTGCAATTTTCCAGCTTCCCTGGGGAGGAGACTTGAAAGAAAAATAAAGCCCTGAGGTCTTTTGCTGGCCCTGTGTGCAGGGAACTGCTTTGTTTAATAAAAGTACCATGGAAGAAATGTTTTTGGCAGGGTAGGAGGATCTCTACTGGTGACTCTTAACCCTGCTCCATTTCAAGAAAGGGTCCAGTGTCCCAGTCATGCTATGATGGTGCATCTTCCATAAGCAACAAGCAGAGGGTGCCAAGGTGTGAACCTTGTCCAGTTAAAGGCCAGTTGTGCCATTATGCTGCTGCCTCCTCCTTGCAGTCCCCAAGGCTGAACTGGGAAAACAGGCAGACAGTGGCAAGTGAGGGAGCAGTCAAGTTGAGTGGTCCAGCCTACTGAGCCCTGGCTTGTGGAATGCCTGTATGTGAATGAGGGCATATGGGTGCACAGACCTGCTCACCTCAGCTTAAATGAGGATGTGTGTAACTGAGGACATGGACAATTTCAGCTATCTCCAAGTGTGAGAAGTGAATGCAGCTCAGTGTGAAAAAAAAAAAAAAAAGATGACCTGTGACATAGAGAGGGAGAATTCTACCACCTGCATGTCCACCTCCCTGCATTTCTTTCTGGTGAGTGGAACCACTAAAACTAGAGTGAGGTTATAATCAGCACTGCGCAGGAGAGGGAATGCATTTCTGGAGAGTGTAGTCCATCAGGAGCACTAAAGCTGGATGGACACCAGCAACATGCAGGAGACCAGGAGCTGACCTATCGCCACCCAGAGTGAACGTGGATGGTTATGCCCTGGCTGCCACTTGCCCTGGGCTCATCCAAGGCGCCCTGGCTCCTCCGCCTGGGAACACAACTGGAAGAAAAGGCTAGCAATGGAAGGCCCGCCATTGCTGCTGCAGGAAGTGGCCAGGGAAAGCTTAGTGTAAACCTTGCCATCTCCAGAACCTCCAGGTTACTGTGCTCCCCGCGACGAAAGGGGTCTCTCAGCCTGGGCCTCAGCATTGTGGCTACCCCAGGCAAAGGCACCCGCAACTCCTCAGCAACTCCTCATGCAGGTCACCAGAACCCAAGGGCAGACCTGAGATTAGTCAACTTCCAGCACTGGGCCCGCCCCAAAATGTCGCCAAGGGTAGCTCCGCCCCCTGGATTGGTTGGCACAGGATTGCTGCCTGCAAGGTTCTGAGAGCTGGCAGGCTTCCCCCTGTTGTTTGGAACTCTGGGGGTGGGGGGGCGGGGGACCCTGGCTTGACCAGTGTGCTCTAGGCTCAGTCTGTCCTTACTGTCACATCCCTGTCCCACACTATGGGGTACCAGGCTTCTGGCTTCTGGCTTGTCTATGCTTCTTGCGCTTTTCAGAACTGATTTCCCCTAGATGGCACTGTCTTTCCACAAATGACAGTCATTCCTCTCCCTCCCTTTGTTATCTGAAAAACACTCAGGTTCTTTTAGGCCAGACTACTGACTTACCTTAGGAAACCAGTTTGGAGGGAAACCAGGTTCTCTTGTTCTTCCTTCCCTTTTAAGTTACATCTTGTTAGGGGTCCCTGTGGACTGGGACTGTCCTTTTTCTTGTACATTGCCAAACCATACTCCTGGTGCCTGGGTTGGGGTGGTAGGATGAACAAGGGTATTGCCCTAGGAAGGTGCATGTCCTGTCTGGACAGCGACCAGGGCCCAGCCATTTGTGTGCAACTTCACTTCTCTTTGGGTAGCAGACTTCCTTGTGGACAAAGGACCAAAGAATTGGGGACAAAGCTGTCATGTCTAAGAAGGGATGCTGACATGGTTACACCATGCTACAGAATCTAGCAGACAGGGAGGTCAGGAGGGGCTCCCACATTTACAGGACTGGGGCCTTCTGGGAAACTGAGACAGTCTGAAGACACCCCTCCTTCAAACCTCAATTCTTGCAATCAAATCAGAAAGATATCAGACATGTTGCTCAGAGTAACAGGCATGAGTTTATTAGAAGGGATGGGAAAAGGAATGTTCTCAAGGGAGAGAATGAGTCCTTCTAGAGAGGAGGGACAGTATGTCTCTCCTGCACTCCAATTTTATTGGGGAAATACCAGAAAAGTTTCCAGAGTCTCACCCAGTTCCATCCATCTCTTGATTTTCGACTGGTAGGATATCACACTGTCAAGTCCCCACTGCCATGACAACTCTGTGTGTCACTTTGGCTCATGCTGACTGGTTCTAATTGGATTTTTAACCACAAATTCTTACAGATTTTATGGTTAGGAGGAATTATCCTTATCTCCCTGAGTTTTTGGGTCTGGTCTGTGAAAAGGGTCACAAAAGTCTCCCCCTTCGAGGTAATTTAGATTCCACTTATGAACATTATTTTGGGCCTGCATTTCTCTGGCAGATAGCAGGTAGTTTGCCAAGGAATATGACATATCCTGTCCACTTAAGCCAGGTAGGACTTCAGTTAAATTGTTTCTTGGCAAAGGAAGCATGTGGGGATCAGCCTAATGGGCCTATTTTATTGAATTATTCCCTAAACCTTATGCTCTCACCATTCACATTCATCTGTCCCCTATCACCACTACCTCAGGCCTTCTCCTTCACATGACCCCAAGAACTCCTCTGTACCCTTGGTGGTTAGAACCCTGAAAGCAAATGAAAGAATACAAAAAGAAAAAGAAAGGGAGACAGACCTCAATGGCTCAACAATACTTTATTAAGCAATGGAGGGGCATATTTTCAAGGGGAAAATGGCAACTGGCTAAAAATATGGTCTTTTTTAGTATTTATTTTTTGTAGTTGTAGTCGGACACAACAACTTTATTTATTTATTTATTTATTTTTATGTGGTGCTGAGGATCAAACCCAGGGCCTTGCACGTGCGAGGCGAGTGCTGTGCCGCTGAGCCATAACCCCAGCCCCTGGTCTGAGTTTTATAGGGTTTAGCAGGGCCAGGTCATGGGAGGAGTTGGTTAGTTATTCTTGGTGGGCTTACTTTCCATGGGCAGGGGGATTCGGGCAGTTAAAGGAGATTGCTACAGGTCAGATTCCTGAGCTCCCTTTTTCCCTGAGGGTTTTGTAAATCTCTATTTCCTTCATTCCACACTCTCAAATGGGTATAATGAGTTGGGTGACATCATCTGCTACTTCCTGCTGAGAAGGGGCATCTCTGGGACATGTTTTGGAGTCTGAAGGAAGAACAGAGTTTTCACATGTTCTTGGGTGGTGGCCTTGGAGATGACAGCGACACATTCTGTTAGAAACCTCTGAAAAGATTAGTGAAACATGGGCTGGGGATGTGGCTCAAGCAGTAGCGTGCTCGCCTGGCATGTGCGGGGTGCTGAGTTCGATCCTCAGCACCACATAAAAAACTAAAATAAAGATGGTGTGTCCACCGAAAACTAAATATTAAAAAATTCTCTCTTTCTCTCTCTCTCTTTAAAAAAAAAAATAGAATTGTCGGGGCCGGGGTTGTGGCTCAGAAGTAGAGCGCTTACCTAGCATGCATTAGGCACTGGGTTCGATCCTCAGCACCCCATAAAAATAAAAAATAAAATAAATAAATAAAGGTATTATATCCACTCATAACTAAAAAATAAAATTTTTTAAAAAGAATTGTCAACCCAGAATCCTATATCCAGTGAAATATCCTTCACAAATAAATAGAAAAATCAATCATTCTCAGATGAAAGAAAACTAAGAACATTTGAAATAATGGCAAAAGAAGGGCTAGGGTTGTGGCTCAGCCGTAGATTGCTCGCCTAGCACATGCAAGGCCCTGGGTTTGATCCTCACCACCATATAAAAAATAAAATAAAATAAAGATATTGTGTCCATCCACAACTAAAAAATAAAATATTTTTTTAAAAAGAAAGAAGGAATGGCAAAAGGAAATTCTCTGAACAAAAGTAAACAATTAATGAAGTAAACTTGAAATACCAGGAAGTAAATAATGTGGTAATCAAAATATGAGGCATTATATAATGATAATAAGAGGGACATTATATAATGGTGAAAAGATTAGTCCACTAAGAAGACATAGCAATCCAAAATGCAAGTAAACAACAACAACAAAAGCAATTTAGCAAGACCCTGTCTCAAGACATTTTATTTTTTAATAAAAAGGGCTGGGAAGGGGCTAAGGTTGTGGCTCAGTGGTATAGAGCGCTCACCTAGCACATATGAGGCACTGGGTTCGATCCTTAGCACCACATAAAAATAAATAAATAAAATAAAGGTATTATGTCTATCTACAACTAAAAAAAAAGAAAGAAAAAGAACCTAAAGATAAAACTACTATGCAACCAAGCGATTGTACTCCAAAGCATTTATCTCAAAGAAATAGTTATTTTCTCACAAAAATATCTATATATAAATGTTATACCAATTTTTTTCAAAATGGCCCCAGACTAGAAATAACATAGATGTCCTTCTATGGAAAAATGGCTAAAGTGTGATCCACCTATCCTATAACTACGACTAAGCAATAAAAATGAATGAACTATTCATATACACAGCAATCTGAACAAATATCCAGAAAATTATACTGAGTTGAAAATGTGGTTCTGAAAAGTACATACTTATCATTCCATTTAAACATTCTTGAAATTACAAAATTATAGAATGGAATACACACTAAAGGTACTGGGCTTCTGGGAAGTTTACAGAGACACACAACATCTCAAGCAGGAGCAGCTTCCCTTCTACTTCTGATGAAGCATTACTCACCTTTTAGAGTTCCTAAAATGGCTGCTAATAAAAGTGGGTAGGTCTGGGGTGATGTGTCATGAATATGACATTTTTTTTTTAGTTGTAGATGGACACAATACTTTTATTTATTTATTTTTATGTGGTGCTGAGGATCGAACCCAGTGCCTCACACATGTGAGGCAAGCTCTCTGCTACTGAGCCACAATCCCAGCCCCAGTATGACATTTTTTTAGTTTCATGTAGTGCCCTGGTTCTCAATTCTATTAAAATTGCTTTCATTTTCCTGTAAACACTGAAATTTGTTTTGTTTTTTGGTTTTTTTGTTTGTTTGTTTTTTGGTACCAGGAATTGAATTCAGGGGCACTCAACCACAGAACCACATCCCCAGCCCTATTTTGTATTTTATTTAGAGACAGGGTCTCACTAAGTTGCTTAGTGTCTTGCTGTTTCCGGGGCTGGCTTTGAACTCACAATCCTCCTGCCTTGACCTCCCTGGGGCTGGGATGACAGACATGCACCACTGTACCCGGCTCTAAAATTGTCTTACACACCCACCTAAAGCCTTTTCTTTTTTTTTTAATATTTATTTTTAAATTGTAGTTGGACACAACATATTTATTTTATTTATTTATTTTTATGTGGTGCTAAGGATTGAATCCAGGGCCTCACACATGCGAGGCAAGTGCTCTACCGCTGAGCCACAACCTCAGCCCACTACCTAAAGCCTTTTCAAAGGGTAAAAGGATATAAACACGCACACAAAATTGTACACTAAATGGAGATAGCTAGCTGCCTCCCTACATATCACACCCTTACCTGTAATAAGCACTTGATCCGTTCTCCAGGGGTCATAATTCCTGTAGTGAACACACCAGATAACATCCCAGCTGCAAATAATTGAGGGTAGCTGCATTGAAAATAAAAACCAGAAATGAGCACCTGTGATTAACCACCAAAGACAAAGCAATCCCAGCAAAGAGGATGTTTTGTAAGAAAAAGATAAGAACTTGTACTGGAAAGAAGCACAGCCACAAATAAATCATATTTCACATAAAATCTAAGTTCTACTAGGCCCAGAGGCATATGCCTGTAATCCCAGTGACTCAGGAGGCTGAGACAGGAAGGCCCCAAGTTCAAAGTCAGCTTCCACAACTTAGCAAGACCCTGTTTCAAAATAAAAAATAAAAAGGACTGGAGATGTGACTCAGTGGTTAAGTGCCCCTGGGTTCAATCCCCAGGACCAAAAACAGAGCCAATTTCCAAAGAATATTCTGTTATCAAAAAGATCAGATCAAGGATCTCAGCAGCAAGAACAATGGGAGCCTGGTCACGAGGCCCACTCACACAAAGTGTATAGTCAGAATCCCTCATTTATGGAAAAAACTTTATACTATGACATGGTTTCCACCTCTGGAACTACCATAGTGACTATGGAACAAGTTCCCAGGCCTCTCAGAGCCTGGATTCCCCATTTATAAAATGCTGGGCTATTGGCAGGAAAAGGCTTTAACCCAAAATCTGGACCTCAGGAGACCCCTGTTCCCCTCCAATCTTATTTCCCCTAGACCACCAAGGGCCTGAGAATGCTCTAAGCCAAGACTCAAGCAGGACCACTTCAAAGCCAAGAAGAATGAATGTCTGTGGCCACCTCTACAGGCTGAGCGGTGGGCAGGCCAGTTACAACGAATGTATGGTAAGAGGCCAATTAAGACTAAGTTAGGGATGGTACTAAATTAGGATAATGGCTCCTGTAGCACCTGTGTGAGGAATGGTTCCCTGGGGGCCAGAGGTATGGGTTCTCACTCTGGCTCCCACAAAATCACCACATTGAGTATGAGGAGGACCTGAAGCTCCAACTGTCTATCACTATAGCTGTCTATGCCACTTCTAGCACCTTCTTTTCTCTTTGGGAATAGCAATACCACCGTGGTCTAGAGACAAAGGGGCACAAAACCACATTCAGCATTTCAATAGTCTCCACAACTTAACAAATGTTGCTGAAAAACTTCACATAGGCCTGAGCCCCAAGATCCTGCTGACCCCAAGAGTCTCATAACTGAGCCTTCAGGCCAGTCCCACCCAAAGAAACCCAAGGCCGAGGGAACAAATGCCAAATGGCAGTTGGGAGAGATCTACTATAGATTCTTCCCTTTATGTACAGGTCCAGCTTAGCTTCCACAGCCCTGTTTTTCCAAGTACTCATTCCAGGCAGGACTCACATGTCTACCTCAGACATACTAGGCAAGCATATAGGCTGACTATTGAACAGACAAGAGACTTGCTTTCATTCATAGCCAGTTCCAAAGTTGTACTTTAGCCAGGCACAGTGGCATTTTCCTGAAATCCCAATGACTTGGCAGGCTGAGGCAGGAGAATAATAAGCTCAAAGCCAGCCTTCGCAACTTAGGGAGCCCCTAAACAACTTAGCGAAACCCTATCTCAAAATAAAAAAATAAAAAGGACTGGAGGCATTGCTCAGTGGTTAAATGCCCCTGGGTTCAATCCATGAAACTAAACAAAACAAAAAATTCCGGTTTACACTGTTGTCCTTAGAGGAGTCCTCTCAGCAACTAAATTTCCTCTTTAAGACCAACGTGCTCCATTCTTTTCAGAATGTCCAACCCTAGGCTGGACACACCTTATATCCTGGGACAGAGGACTTGACTTTGCCCTGGATGGGATCTCTTTATGTGCACAGGACACCTTGTGGACACTATGATCACCTGGCCTATTCGGTCATTCACTCCCTACTCCCATCCCAGGGAGGGAACTATGAGTACTGGGCCTTTCTGAGCTTCTACCCCAAGGCTCTGGTAACACTCCTTTCTGCATCATCCCCAAATACCACTGGAAAAAAGGTGAATACAGCAGGGCTGACAGGATTATGCAGGTGATGTCTTGAGTGTCTTCGGGTTTGTTCAGGCACAGGTTATTTCTCTGACAGCTGATGTACAGGAATACAGCCCATAGGCATGGTCCTGGTACAGCTTGTGAATAGGTACATATGCTAGAAGACCAGGTGTTCAGATTGAACATGTGTCCATGAAACACTTGGACTACCAATAGTCAAACAGCTTCAAAATAACCCCTCACATTTGGTAGCCATTGTGGTTATTTATAGAAGCATGGCACATTCCGAGGATCACATGAACACCAGAAATAGTTTCCTGTTACAAGAACCACTATCTATATACTAGACAGTCACTCAGCCCACCATGACCTGAAATGGTGACAGAATCAACCACATGGCACATAGGGATTCCTCCCTTGAGCTCATAGATGCCAAGTCTATCCAGCCTCAGTGGTTCCTGTACTGGCTGCAGTCCTCCCAGAGGTTGTCACCCGCATGCCTCAGATTACGTGGACATTATCAACCCAAGTTTCCACTCAGAATTCCCTTGCATCTTGAGACACCCATCTGTTTTCATTAGAAGATATTAAATTTTTGAGCTATTATTCTGATTCTGCTGCCTCTTTATGACTCAATTCAACTTCATAAAGTTTGTTTTTGTTTTTTTGTAGTACTGGGTATTAAACCTAGGGCCTCATACATGCTGGACAAGCACTCTATCGCTGAATAACATCCCCAGCCCTTTTCAATTTTATTTAACAAGTCAAGGCCTTACTAAGTTGCTCCAGTAAACCTTGAGCTTGTGATGCTATTGCCTCAGTCTCTGATTCATTGGGATTACAGGCATGCAGAACCACTCTGGTTTAGTGGATTTTCTTTGAATATACTTTACACTAGGCCTGCTGGGCATACCTATAAACCCAGCAATTCAGGAAGCTGAAGGACGAAGATTATAATTATGAGGCCAGCCTAAGCAACTTAGCAAGATACTATTTCAAAATAATAAAATAAAAATGGCTAAGGATATAGCTCAGTGGTAGAGAATCCTCGGGTTCAATTCCTAGTACTATTAAAAAATACACTTAACTTATTTCACTTTCATAAGAAATTATTTGTAATCACAATCATATTATAATTGCATTATAAAAATGAAATAAAACAAAAGTTCTTCAACCAAGTGACAGAAAGCAAGGCTTGCTGCTGTAGTTACAACCATACCAGGTTCTTCTCACAGCATTTTACACATATTTTAGCATTCAGACCTCCCAATTGCATGTATAGTTGTTTTCACTAAGATCCCCAGTAATCCATATTACCTCATATAAGACATGACAATCTGGTAGGGAAGGGATTTTTTCTTCCTTTTCCCTTTAGGAACTCTTAGGAGTCAGTCCTGAGAGACCATTAGACAGCCACTGCCCATTCGTCAAGAAACTTTCCTTTACCTCATGTCAAACCACCAAGCAGAATAGCATCAAGTGTACTAGGCCTGTGAGTACTCACCTGAGTACATCCTCTGGTGACTTCTGTTGTAGTTTCTTCCCCAAACCAAACCCAAAGAAGCATACAGCAAACATAGGGGTGACCCCGATGATAGGGGCAGCCATGCCCCGGTATAGCCCCGTGATGCCCTGTAAGGAATCACAGAAGCAGAAATTGTTTACAGATACCTCTACTTTTTATATCACTAAAACAGGAAAGCTGTGACCTCTAACCTGTGGCTTCCTTATCTTCTATAAAGAAGAACTTTTAAAAGGAAGAAAATACACACATGTATCAGAAATAATTCTTCTTTACACTGCAGAAGCCAGAAATAGTTTCCATTCTAGAAGGCAATCTGGCAATTAGTAACATAGCATACCCTTTTACCCAGAAATTCTCCCTCTAGAATTTGCTTTAAAGAAGTACTACAGACACATGCCTGTAATCCCAGTGACTCTCAGGAGGCTGAGGCAGAATGATTAAAAATTCAGGCCAGTCTTGGCAATTTAGCAAGACCCTATGTCAAAATTGAAAATAAAATGGCTGAGGATGTGTCTCAATGGTACAGTATCTCTGAGTTCAATCCCCAAAACTGCAAAACAAGAAACAAAGAAAAAAACTCAGATGTGAAAAGAATGACATCAATTGGGTGCAGTGGCCCATGCCTGTAATCCCAGCGGCTCAGGAGGCAGAGGCAGGAGGATCCTGAGTTCAAAG
>NW_026000255.1:780982-792645 GCF_001458135.2 Marmota marmota marmota | reverse complement strand
AATTTCACTTACCTCCAAGCTTCAGAAGTTCCCCGTACGGGCCACCAAATGCCACAGTCTGGCTGGGCACAAAATCACGAGCCACCACACAGCTTGTAGATTCAAACAGCAACTCTTTATTCCCGAACTCACACCAGCCGTCTATAATCACGTTCTGGGGAAATCCACGTTCTCTGCCCAAATCCACCTCCACTGGGCTTCTCTCTCCAAAATATACTGTCTGAATCCCGTGAGAACTCAAGGGGAACTCAGGCAGCAGGATACGCCCTATTCCCAGCAGGAATAATCTTAAACCTGGAACGCCCTAAACGGATTATCCTAAACCGGGAACACCCTAATCCGCTCTGGTCCTTGAGCAAGGTCACCTACATTCAATGTCACTGCAACATGGGGTATGCTGGCAAGGAAATTGTCATACCTACTTGGCTAATGGCTCCCAGCATCCTGTAGGTGATGGCCTATTATCTAAAATTAACTTAGGTTGTTAGATTAGAAGTTATACTTCTGTAAGGCACTAACAGATAACTGTTAAGATTTACAAGGAAAATACAAATTAAATTAACAAGAATAAAAACATACTTGGTTTGTATAATAGCTAAGACCCAAGAAACATAATTTTTATAATCCCAAACCTTTACTTTAAACTTTAGTTTGAAGAACATCAGCTTGATAAAATGTTCTTCTAAAGTTTATACTTTAAAGACTTATATACTTGGAGGATATGACAAAGAAGCAAGTGACAGTCCCATGATTACACTGATGTTCTTATATTAACCAAGTTTAGCTTTCAAAGAAAAGTTCAGAATTTTTAATGTAGTATAATTACTCTAAAATAACAGTTGTTGTTTAACCAGAATTGTACAAAACCTAATTCCTTTAAAACTAGTCTCTAAGGAATAAAACTTGACAGAAGAAATTATCTTGATAGATAAGAACAGATTATTGTTTTAAGAAATACTTGTTACTTCAGTCCATAGAGTATTAAACTTTGGTTTCTATCAGTACGTTAATATTTGACCTTAGGGGAAAACCTTGAATAATTTTAACTGATTGTGCTAATTATACATAACCAATTTAGTTACACACAAACTTATCGAAATTTACCTTCCACAAACTTTCTGTAGCTTACTTAGACATTCTACAACTTTTTCTTTTTCTTTCTATTTTTATACTAAAACATATTTCCATACCTAGAACATCTCTTTTCTAGCCGTTGTTCACTTTTAAAATTCACATTTTGCAACAATTCTATGAAATTTCTGAATTTTTCCAATTACTCCTCTTAATAAGATGAACTATTTTATGCTATTTATAGTACTTTAATTGAAACACAGCTGAAACTTGGATTCTTTGCATATAGAATTACACCTGTTAGAACTTTAACTCTTAGTAGCCTTGCTTTAGTGAAGACCCAGAAACAAAGCAATCTTTGACTTTTTTTTAATTTATCAATTTACAAAAACACATTAATGTTTAAATATATCACCTTATGGAATTTAAGAATCAGTCAATGTTTAGCATTTTAACTTTGTAAATTAATCAGTCTCCTCTAACAAACACATTTATGATTAATCCCATTGATGTTTATGTTAAATCTAATTTACTCATTTTTAACTGTAAAAACCAAGATACCAGCACAGTAAACAGTACTAGCTATCTCTTCCCTGTTGAAGAAAAATCCTAGAAACAATGGATACTTCTAGACATTTTATGGAAACTAATACTCTGTTAATTGTCTGACCACCTAGAAAAACTTGAGTTAGTAATTTAAAGATATCTTTACTCTCATCTGTTTACCTAAATTAAATTGAACTTTTTAAGTCATGTGAACAAAAAGGTATTTGGACGCATTTCTCATTTAAATTTTAATTCATGAGTGCTCATTTATATCTGCCAATTTTCATATCATGTACATGATATATGGACACAAGCACATATGTAGACATAACAATACAGTACACAAGGGTACACAAATACACAAAACAGACAAGAAAGAAAGATCTTGTAGCTTTTTATAGGATTTTTGTAAGAGGAAATTTTCTCAACATGTTTGAAAGCTAACCCTTGAAAATTGGCCTCTGAACAAAAACAGAGTGTAAAAACCTCTATAGTTAGAGAAAATAAGACTGATCAGAAAAGATATTAATTTAGGCACACAGGATCAAATGTGAAATCACCATAAAAACATGAGCTCAAAAATATAGCATTAAAAAAACCAGGAATCTAATAAACAAACAAACATACAAAACAACATGGCTGTAATTAGTAAAGGAGCATGCAGAACATCTTTATCAGATCAGAATGCACTTTTGGGTCAGATTATAGTCAGTTTAGAATTGAAAGAATGAGAAAGCCCTGAAATTCTTAGGTAAATATTCTCAAAGTAGGGCTGGGGTTGTGGCTCAGTTGCAGAGCGTTTGCCTAGCATTTGTGAGGCACTGGGTTCGATTCTCAGCACCATGTATCAATAAATATAATAAAGGTCCATTGACAACTAAAAAAATATTTTAAAAAAAAGATTCTCAAAGCAGACTTGATCATTCCACTTTCCCTCCCTGCTCTAGTGTTTAGGGAGTAACTTGTTAAGAAAGCAGGTGATAGAATGCAAGAGTAGATAAGATAGCCAGCCATTTAGGCTTGCATTTAAGTGTGACACTTTATTTTCTTTTGGTGTCAAACTGGTTTTGGGCAATCTGCAAGCTTTGTAAGCCTTGGGGACATAGAGATCTGGCAGAAGCTAAGAAGTAAGAGAAGCTGCTGTCTTGAACTAGAGAGGCAAAACTTCATACATAGGGCATTTTAACCATTTTTTCTTTTGTAAAATTAGTCTCTTAGGGTGTGGTCCTATAGTTTATGTTTCCTCCAGAGATCCTTTTTAATATCCTCAGTTGGTAATCAGACCAGATTGGATGTAGAAAATTTTTAGGCATCTCCTTTATCTCAACTGTGATTAGGTCAACCCCTGCTATTACTTTTGAGGACAAATAAAATAAAATAGAACATGGGTGCCTGTGCCTAGAATACTGTCTCTTTGGGTAGGGGACATCTCCCCGATCCTTGAGCCTCTAGGGGTCAGCAATTTCTGTTTTTTCTTCCATGACTTTTGGCTGGAGCCTCACTCAGAATGGAGAATACTAACTTCTTGATAACTATTTTAATTTAAGGGAGCATATTTGCCAGCTAGTTGTACCCTTAAAATTTCTTACATGCTCCCTTTGTCCTTTTAGGCCCTCATACTTACAGGACTATGATTTCATATTATGCTCCTCAATTTGAAGTGGGAGGCAAGCCTGTTAGTAATCTTGGTGATGTCTCCACTAGAGAAAATAAATAATTTGGACTCCTGAACTAGGACAGGTGAGGGGTAGTTTAACTTTTAACTAACGGAGACAAATTTTCTGGTTGTTTTCTTGCCAGATAAGGGGAGTACAGAACAAAATGTGTCTTATGAGAGTCTAGAGAGGGTAGTCTGATTTTAAAGCTACGGGAGCTCTATCTTGAGAATCTCTGTTTAAGAGGCAGACAGTATGGACAGAATTGTTTTTAATATTTATTTTTTAGTTGTAGTTGGATACAATACCTTTATTTTATTTATTTATTTTTATGTGGTGCTGAGGATCAAACCCAGGTCCTCGTACATTCTAGGCAAGTGCTCTACCACTGAGCCACAACCCTAGCCCAGGTAGAGGCATTTCTGAAGAGGAAGAGATTGCTTGGCTCATATTCTGGAGATAAATGGGTTACCTCTTTCCCAAAGACCTCAAATCAGACCAAGATTTTATCTAAGGATCCAAAATTTATTGAGCGAGGTGCCCTCCACCACTGGGTCAAGTCAGTCAGAAACAGAGAGACAGAGGTTGATATTTGGTACCCCTAAGGGCTGTCAGATTAGATTCAGGACATGAGATCTTCATGCAATACCAGAGAGTGGCCCCAGCCAACTGCCTTCAATTGTCTCAAGCCTTCCTCTATCCCATGCATTCTCATACAGAAAAGGAACTGAAGCAAGTCAGGACTGACATTCCCAATACCTGGATGAAGGGGGATCTAACACACCTCTTGACTTTTGACTGACAGCAGGGTGACAGCAGATTTTCAAGTCCCCACTGTCATGGCAACTCTAAGTCACCTTGGCCTATGCTGGCCAGTTCTAATTGGATTTCTAACCATACATTCTTACAGGCTTTATCTCCCAGAGTTTTAGGATCTGGTCACAAAGGTCTCCTCCTTCAGGGAAACTTGGGTTCTTCTTTGGGCCTGCATTTCTTCTGCAGTGAATAAGTAGTTTGCTAAGGAATGTGACATATATACACAGAGGCCAGGCAGGACTGCAGGTAAATTGCTTCTTGGAAAAGCTTCCCGAAAAGGCTGTGGGAGTCGGCACAATGGGCCTATTTGATAGAATGATCATACACAATATTTAGCTTTTATAATGTCACAAATATCCTCATGAGCTGTAGTTAAGATGTCTAATGCCATTTGATTTTTGTAAAATACTTTTCCTTTGACATTACCTCTGTGTTAAGTAGAGATCCCTTTATCTGTGTCAGTTAGGGCTTTCTTAGTTAAGTTAGTTAGGACTTTCCTAAGTTTGTTAGGACTTTTATGTGCCACATTACATCTTTTAGACCAATATGAGGAATAAATATTGGGGCTAGATAATAGTACTAGCAAACACAGAGACATAGATAGAGCCCGCCTATTTAGGAGGTTAGGAAGATTTTTAGGTCTCAAACTGACTCAGAAAAAAAGCTTGTGACTCTGACAGTCTCCTTTGATAATTATCAGGCATTCCCTTCTATGAAACTTTCCTTTATAACCTCCAGGTTTACTTACTTTTAGTGGAGTTTCATCTGCTATTTCAGGGGCAGTAAATGAAGAAGAGGGCTGAGGGTCAGGACCTGATTCAGGGTGTTTATGGAGTGGGGAGTCAGCGAGAATAAATTGTATAGCAGAGCAAGGTTGGCATGAGGGCTTTGAGTGAAGGTAAAAGAAAACTTGGAGGTAAGGAACCTAAGGGCATTTGACATTTCATTGGAGGAAACTGTCTAAGTCTTGGAGGGTTTGGGTGTCAAAGGTCCTAAATTCCAAATTCAGGCAATTGACTTAGGTTGTATAATTTAGATTGCAGCAATATCTGGGTACTCAGCCTAATAAGGTATTTGATTTGAGGTCAGGTTGGAGGTGGAGGATTTTGAAATTTTTAATGAGATAACATAAGGGCATTCCTGTGGGACAGACTGGTTAGTCCCATATTGGGGAGGTTTGACCAGGGTGATGGTCAAGATCAAAAAGCATTCCTTGATGTCTCCCATCATTGGACAGAATTCAACTGGAGAATGAGAGGGTGTCCCCTTCTTCAATCTCAACAATGGAGGACCCTTGGGGTCTGAATACGCTAAAAGATGAGGGTCTCAGGCAGGGTTCCTCTGCGAGGGACTGGAAGGGATCTTACCTTTCTGAAGAATGAGAATGCCCATGTTCCATGTGGGAACAAAATGGCAGAAAGTAGCTTCTGATCCAGAGGTCTGAATACATAAGTGAAGGAAGGAATCAGAGATGATAGAGTTAGAAGGAGGATGCCTCCAATATCAGTAAAGGACCTGATATAGAGCCTTGCTCCATCTATATGATGATAAGGCAGCAAAAATTTAGCCCAGGACTGAGATCAATTTTGGGTTGTGTACTGGTCACCATTGCACAATAATGAACTTGGAGAGCATGAAGGGCCTCCTTCTATCAAGAGGAAAGATGGAAAGAAATGGAAGGGAAATGAGAAGAGAAAAGATAGTAGAAGTTTGTTAGGGCAGGGAGGGGTAGAGAGCTCCAAACCCCTACCTGGGCTTCAGCACCAAATGAAAGCATATGAAAGAGAATACAAAAAGAAAGAGAGAAGGAGACAGACCTCAACGGATCAGCGGTGCTTTATTAAGCAACGGAGGGGCACGTTTTCAAGGGGAAAATGGCAACATGCTATAAGAAGGGTCTGAGTTTTATAGGGCCAAGTCATGGGAGGAGTTGGTCAGTTAGTTTTGGTGGACTTACTTTCAGTGGGCAGGGGGATTTTGACAGATAAGGGAGATTGCAACAGGTCAGATTTCTGAGCTCCCTTTTTCCCTGAGGATTTTGTAAGTCACCATTTCCTTCCACCTCCAGAGATGAGTTTTCTTTGTGACTTTCCTTGGAAGTCCACCAGTGTGATCAGTAGAATGCATTGTCTCAGTGTTTAGGATCTACATGGCCCTGGTCATAGTAATGGAAAGCCCTAATGGCAGGTTCTAGTTTCACACTTGAGAAGGTGCCTGTATCATGCTGTATCATGCTCAGTGTCTCTAGGTCCCCTGTGTTTTATCCTTTAGATGGGTTAGAGGTTGTGGGGGAGTAGAGGTGGGAGGATGGATGCAGGGACTCAGTTATCTTCAGTGAACATGGGTGGGGGGTCAGAAGGCCTATGAGTTATCCCTCATAACCACTTGATTTGCCTTTTCCCTCCGTTGCCCCCCGTCACTTGCCACTGCCTACTGTTTGTCCACTTCAACCTGGGGGACTGCAAGGAGGAAGACAGCAGCATAATGGCACAATAGGTCTCTGCCCATACATGGACCTTCTCTCTGAACTAGATCTCTGAGCTTACAGATTACTCCCCCTTGAAATTGAGCAGGGTAGGAATGAACAGCAGGGGTGTGTTTTGGTGCAAGTGTATCTCTGTTCCTGTGTGTGTGTGTGTGTGTGTGTGTGAGTGAAGTTAGACCACCAGTAGAAGGGTTTCCGTGCAGACAGGACAGCTCCAGTAGTGTAGCCTTTATGCATGGTCTGTTTGAAGTTAAGCTCTGGCTATCTTGTTGTGAGGGTTCCTTAGGCTCCTCTCAATGTTCAGTGCTTGAAGAGCAGCCTGGTGTATCATTATCCGTTATGCCAAATATTTCCTCTTTCTGGAAGTATAACTAATAGTGGGAACTCACAGATTCATGAGTAAAGTCACCTTGACTTCACAGAACATCGCAGCACCCAAGAATATCCTGAAAACACTACCAATTGTGAATTCAAACTTCTGTCCATGCATACTACTACTACTACTTTACTGGACCTAAAGCAACATTTAAATGTGGGAAAAGAAACAAAAAGCCAGCAGTATACACACCTGTGAACAGGAGCCACCTCCATCCATTGTCCTACTGTGGATCTGTCCTGCTCTGTAGTAATCACAAGGTCAAGGTCACCTATAGCACCTGTTTATAGAGAAAAGCTATGGAGAAAGAAATGCAGGGAGGTGGACATGCAGGTGGTAGAATTCTCCCTCTCTATGTCACAGGTCATCTTTTTTTTTTTTTTTTCACACTGAGCTGCATTCACTTCTCACACTTGGAGATAGCTGAAATTGTCCATGTCCTCAGTTACACACATCCTCATTTAAGCTGAGGTGAGCAGGTCTGTGCACCCATATGCCCTCATTCACATACAGGCATTCCACAAGCCAGGGCTCAGTAGGCTGGACCACTCAACTTGACTGCTCCCTCACTTGCCACTGTCTGCCTGTTTTCCCAGTTCAGCCTTGGGGACTGCAAGGAGGAGGCAGCAGCATAATGGCACAACTGGCCTTTAACTGGACAAGGTTCACACCTTGGCACCCTCTGCTTGTTGCTTATGGAAGATGCACCATCATAGCATGACTGGGACACTGGACCCTTTCTTGAAATGGAGCAGGGTTAAGAGTCACCAGTAGAGATCCTCCTACCCTGCCAAAAACATTTCTTCCATGGTACTTTTATTAAACAAAGCAGTTCCCTGCACACAGGGCCAGCAAAAGACCTCAGGGCTTTATTTTTCTTTCAAGTCTCCTCCCCAGGGAAGCTGGAAAATTGCAAAGCCCAGCTAGGAGGCACCACTTCAAAGTGTGCCCGTGGCCTTTTCTTCCTTCCATTCCTGCACATACAACAACATGGAATTCAGTTTGCATCTGCACACTGTTTCTGCTATTTTCACACGAACATTCCCACTCAGACAGGCAGGCACCCACAAACACAGACACCCATAGATATACCTGTACTCATACTGGCTTCCCCTCCCACAGACTCCACAATCACCACAGGTGAACAGACCCAAAGACACACTGTAGCACAGAAGCCCAGAGCCTGGGGCACCCCCTTCCCTGCACACACATCTCTCTTTCTCTTTCTCTCTCAACATACAAAGTGGTATGGCCTCCACCTGAATCCTCCTCAGGCCTTGGTGGAAAAACAAAACAGGGTTGCTCTAAAAACATGCGCCAGGCAGCACTGTGACCAGCACTTGGCACTGTGGGAGCCAGCTTGGCATTTGAATCCTGGAGTGGAGTCACAGTGAGCCCCAGGATGTGTCACTTTCCCTTCCTTTCTTGCAAGCATAGGAGTTAAGGCAAATGAAGAGGTCCCAAGGAAGGGGGAAAGGCAGGGTTGCCTCAGATAGGGGTGTGTGTGTGTAGAGGGTAGGGGAGACTGCTCCAACAGGATTCTCTCAGGATTTCCAGCCCCCTAGTTCCAGTTTGGAGATGGGGGTAGAGCTCATTGGCCAGTTTCCTGCTTTCTCTTTCTCCTTCACAGGCTTTAGATTTCTTTTTTTAAGACCCAAAGGGCGGGGGGAGCATTTTATTTCAGATGTGTGGAGCCATATTACCATCAAGCGGAATGTTTCTAGAGCTTGGAGTCTACCAGGGCAGCAGAGCTGGGTCCACACACCCAACATGCAGGAGACTAGGAGCCGAACCTGGACAGTTATTCTCTGGCCGGCACTTGCCCTGGACCCATCCAAGGTGCCCTGACTCCTCTGCCAGGGAACACACAGGAAAAAAAGGCTGGCAGTGGAAGACCCACCATGGCTCCTACAGGCAGTGGACAGGTTTACAGTTTAGCATAAACCACAGGTCCCCAAAACCTTCAGGTTGCTGTGTTCTCAGTAAGGAAAGTGGCTACCCCAGGCAGGGGCACCTGAGCTCCTCAGATGTCAGACCCCAAGGCCAGAACCGAGCTCAGTCAGTAGCCAGCAGCTTCTCCTGGGCCCGCCCTAAAATGGCGCCTTAAAATGGCGCCCTAAAATGGCAGCTCCACCGCCTGGGCTGGCTGGTACAGCTCTGCTGCTTGTAGCTTCTCAGGCCCCCCCCCCCCATCAGGTGCTTTGCACCACTGGTAGGGAGACCCTTGTTTCCCCAGAGTATGTTCACTCCAGTCCTTGTTTTCACATTACACCCCATTGCACAGCACCCAGGCCACCTGACTACTGGAGCAAGTGTCCCTTCTGCCTGGGGTTTTCAGAAACTGTTTCCGCTAGATGGCACTGTGGTTCCACAAATGACAGTTACTCCTTTCCCTGCCCCCATCTAGGCTTCCTCTCACTCCTTTTGTAAAGTCATTTTCATTCAGGCTGCTTGCCTGTTGAAGCCACTTTGTGGGCAAAGGAGGCTCTCCCCTTCTTCCTCTCTCTGAATTCACCTTTTAGTAAGGGTACCTATGAACACTTGACCATCTACCCCATATGTATCACCCCTGCCCCAACTCTTCTGCTCTCTCCTGCCTGTATGCATCACCTCCCCCCACCACCCCCAGGTTCTGCAGGATGTAGAGGTCAGGGTGAGGGGACACACACATTCCCCAGGAAAGCTGCATGTCCTTCCTGCACAGGAACCTGGTCCTCCCATTCGTGTGCACTTCAGTTGTCCTTGAGTAGTAAACTCCCTTGCGGCCAAGGGGGCTATGGGTCTGGGAACAAAACTTTCAGATCCAAGGACTGCTGAAATGGTCACACCATGTGGCAAAACCTGGTAGGGCAGAGGTTAGGAGGCCTTCCCTTTACCCACCTTCTAGGTTCTAGGATTACTCAGTGATGTAACTCTGGGGTGGGATGCAAGTTGTAAAAAGGGGAGATAGGAGGCTGGATACAGGGAACAGGGTACCTTAAGTGAAAATGTGGTAGGCAGGAGGCCTGTGAATTACCCCCATAAAAGACCTCTGCCCTTTGAACCTGAGATGTGAGGACTGCTGATTATTCAACATGTAAATTAAGTGAGAAGTGAAAGTGGCAAGAGGGTGGGAATAGGGTGAGTTATCTTTGTGCAGGTGTGCCTGTGTACCTCTGTGTACTACTTGTGTGTTTGAGTAGAGAAGTTAGACAGGCCAGCTCAAGCATAGGACCTGAATGAAGGGCTGGTTTGAATAACAGACCCTGGTCACCTTGTCCTGAGTTTCTTCAACTAACTTCAATGTTCATCATTCCCCACTGTGCCAAGGATCTGCTCTCTTCCTGGAAGTGTAAGTCACAGTGGGAAAGTAGTGATCTCTCAACAAAGTAAGCTTGACATCCGAAAACATCAGAGTGCCCGGCATATCCTGCAAACACTTCCAAGTGTATATTCAAACTTTTCTCCATGCTTCTACTGTAGGATGCTGCTGGAACTATAATAACATTTATATATGGGAAAAGAACCAAAAAGCCTGCAGCAAACACGCCTGAGAACAGCAGCCACATTTATACAAGGTTCTGTCAGCTCTCAACTACTGCGGACCTTGTCCTGTTCTGTAGTAATCAGAAGGCTGCCTCTCACACCTGCTTAGAGAAAAGCTGGGGAGAGAGAAATGCACTAACCTTGATTACCAGTGATGGGATACCCCCTCTCTGGGTCCCAGGTGTTTGTTTCACATTGAGCTGCATTCACTTCTCACCCTTGGGCACAGTCAAGTTTGTGTATGGCCTCAGTTACACGCATCCCTGTTTAAGTAGAGATGTACAGGTCGGTGCACTCACATGTGATCCACAAGCAAGGCTCGGTGGGCCAGACATTCTGTGTACCTGTTGCATCTGTTGTATCCTCCCTTGCCACTGGCTGCCTTTCCCACTTCAGCCTGGAAAACTTCAAGAAGGAAGCACCATCATCATAGCACAACAGGCCCTTGTATGGACAAAGTTCAACTGGGAAGCCACTGGATGCCCCTAGGAGTACCACCTGTCCACTTATGACTCAAGGTATTCCAGGTCATTCTCCTGCCTTCTGCTTCACTACTATTCTCCATTTTTCACCTGTTCCTCCCCAGGCTTTTCCTTTGTGTCACTTCTGATTTTCCAATTCTTGCTTTGTAGAGATTGGGTTCTGGCAGGAAGAGGCCATGGGAGAAAGGATCCGGATAGAGAATTGAATTCCTTCTGTGGAAATTACGATGACCCTTGTGGAATGGGAGAGGGAGGGGCCTCCCCTTCTATCTCCCCTTGATTACCCTCCAGGAGGATCTTGTACCCCTTGTGTCCAGTTTATCCCCACTTCATGCCCTCTTGTTTTCCTGAATATAACCATATCCTTGCCCTGTGGAAGATGCAGGTGCAGTGAAGAGGGTCACTCTTTGGTCTACTGGGCAGCTGGAATGTGCTGATGACTTAACCAGCTCATGGTTCCCACTGTGTCTTTGCAAAGTTCCTACATGCACACTCATGGGACATCTCATGGACAACAGCATTGTAGGTGATGTGTTTTATTGCTAGCCAGGCCCAGACCAGTGTTCAGTGGAAAAAGGCTTGTTGGATATGGAGGGATGCACCATGCTAGCCCGTGTGGTACACTCCACCTTGTCTTGAAATTGAGCAGGGTTGAAGGATATAAGAGACATCTCTCTTGTCTTACCCAAAAAAAAAAAAAAAAAAAA
>NW_026000255.1:768376-775182 GCF_001458135.2 Marmota marmota marmota | reverse complement strand
TTTATTGCTTTGCAAGCAAAGGAGAAACACAGAGGACTCCTATCCAGAGGCTGTGATTCTGCCCATCAGCAGGAAAAAGGGGGGTTTTTTTTTTTTTTTTTTTTTTTTTTTTTGTGGTACTGGGGATTGAACTCAGGGGCACTCACCACTGACCCACATCTCCAGCCCTTTTGAATTTGATTTAGAGACAGGGTCTTACTGAGTTGCTTAGCGCCTCACTTTTGCTGAGGCTAGCTTTAAACTTATGATACTCCTGCCTCAGCCTTCCATGCCCAGTGGGACCCCGAGCTTTTACAGAGATGATTCAAAGGCTACATTCTATGTGTTCTCTGTTGGAGTTGTAATTCACTTAATTGGGAATTAATTAATTAATTAATATAATTAATTAATTAAAATAATTAATTTGTAATTAATTTGGGAATTAGTCATTTCTGAGATCTTCTCTTACCATCCCCAAAGTCTGGATTACTTTGTTCTAAAGGTGGGTCTGTACTCAAGGACAGATAAATCTGCCTAAAATGGGGAAGAAAGGTAATCCTGTTTCCCTTGAGATTAGAGAGGGGGAGAGATTAGGGAGGAGCAGGGAGAGAGAAAGAGAAAGAGAAAGAAAAATGTTTTGAAAATAAGTTGCAGTGACAGAGCTGCAAGGGACAAAGCATAAAGTGGACCACTGTTACACTGGTGTTCTCCAAACTAAAACTGTTTATATCAGTAATCTCTTTCAGCCATATATAGAAATAACAAATTTAATTGGGGACTTATTTATGTTATTTAATATTTTGTAATTGGATAAAAATGACCTGTCATCAATAAGTGATATATAAAATTTTGTGTTTCTCTTTACACTGGGATGAAAATTTAAATGTATTTTTGGAGGGCAAAAAGGAGAGCCTAATTAATTTAAAGGTTAACAATATGGAACATGAAAACATTTTGCCAACTTTTAAAATTTTTTCACAAAAAGAAATGATAAAAGCTCTAGTTTTTGTTTGATCCATGTTTCAGATATAATCTTTATTGTGTCAAGAGCCCCATCTTACTTGAGATAAGTTCCCCTCTCACACTACTCAATGTTAGGATGGCTCTAAAGTAGGCCAAATTTAAGCTTATTTAAAGTTGGGTTCAAAAGATGGATTTTTATTGTAACATTACTATGATCTCAAAATAACCTGGAGATATAATGCAAAGCTACATAAAGGTTTTTGTAAATTATAAAAGACTATAACATTATAAGAGATTTTTTTTTGTTTGTTTGTTTGTCTTTGTGGTGCTGGGGATCAGAACCCAGGGCCTTGTGCAGGCAAGGCAAGCACTCTTGTCAACTGAGCTATATCTCCAGACCTGTAAGAGATTTTTTAAAAGTAAAATTTGTAAGGGGTCTAAGTAATTTTTTAAATTTGTTCTAATTAGTTATACACTACAGCAGAATGCATTTCATCTCATGTAATTGAGTTGAGAAATTTATGGATATTTGTGGAGGCAAAATAGATACCAAAGATCTATATTAGTGTTATTTTAAAATTGTGTTTCTTGGGCTGGGGTTGTAGCTCAGTGGAAGAGCGCTTGCCTCACATGTGTGAGGCACCAGGGTTAAGTCTCATTACCACATACAAATAAATAAAATAAAGGTCCATCAATAACAAAAAAAATATTTTAAAAAATAAATAAATAAAATTATGTTTCTTTGTTCAAAGCTATTATATAAACTGAATGTTTTTGTTAATTTCATTTTGTATTTTCCTTGTAGAACTTTATAACTTTTTCCTGTTAGTGTTTTTAAAAAGTATATTTTAAAAGTATATATTTAAAGTATATTTTGAAATAAGTCATCACAAATAGGACTCCAACATTAAGACTGAAACAAAAACTAGGGCCAAGGAAAAAACAGCCAACAATTTGGGCCTTGCCCTCTAAGGTCAGTCAGGACCCAGAGAATGATGGGCCCTCTCTGGGCCCTGCAACTCTGGAGAGTCACCCAATCTGTGGATCAGAGAGAAGGAGAGGACCCTAGAGAACAGGAAGCCAACCAGTGCACATTCTGCAAAAAGGAGGGTAATTGGATAGGGAAATGTCTCTAATCCTTCCAGGGGAAGTCACACATGGTCAGTAGGACTCTGATCCATCCTAGCAGATGGCACAGCTGGTAGAAGAAGACAAAAGAAATCAAGAGGCTTTGCACACATTCCCGAGATTGATCTCTAAGAAATCTTAGCTGACTCTTAACAATAGATAGGAACAAGGTCTGTTTTGACCAATTTGATTTTAAATACGTGGTAGGATAATATAACCAAAATTACAGTCCTACATGGATATTTAAAAGAAAGGGCATGGGGCTGGGTTTGTGGTTCAATGGTAGAGTGCTCGCCTAGCATGGACGAGGCACTGGGGTCCATCCTCAGCACTACATAAACGTAAAATAAAGATATTGTATCCACCTAAAACTTAAGAACAAATATTAAAAAAAGGGCAATAATTCTTTTAATGTAACTGGAGATGTACATTTATGTCAGACCTCCCAAGAGTAAGTAAACCTGGAAGACATAAAGAAAGTTTTTTTTTTTTTTTTAAATACAGGAATGCCTGATGGATGTGTTTATTCTGACTCAGTTTAAGAAAGTCTTCCTAACCTCCTATGATTATTATAAACTGCTTCTCAGACTTCCTTTCTCAAATTTGCAGTTCCTCACTTCCATCCTGGCGACTTGATTTTTTTAATATTTATTTTTTTATTTGTTCTTTTTAGATATACATGACTGTAGAGTGTATTTTGACATATCATATATACATGGAGTTGACAACTTGATTTTAATCAAGACCTGGAGAAGAGATAGTCTGCAATCAAGCTGGAAAGGACCTTACCAAGTGCTCCTGATCACTGGGATGGCTATCTGAACTGCTAAAAAGGGGAAAACTTATTACCAGGTGTGATTTCCAACTCTAAAAGTTTATGTCCAGGATAGATGACAATACTTTTGGTGCAATGAAAATGAAACCAAAAGGTATAAAAAGAAAAACGGGATTTGTGAGAAATAGTCTGGTGGTTCATTTTCCAAATGTACTATTTAGCCTTAATTGGATTCAATTGTAGACTTCCCTTTTGTCTGCCCTAATTCTATTATTAGCTAATCAAGTAGATTGTACCTTTGAATTCTTCCTATCAGGATTGAGAGGCAGTACCTGATTGGGGATAAATGTTAGTGGACTGCCCACCCAGGTGTGCTTGCTTGTAGGATTCCCTTTGAGAGTGCACCATTCTGCAGAAATCACTTTGCCTGATCTACCCACTTTTGATCATGTGTTTGTTTTCTTATGGTACCTCATTATTTCTAACATATGTCATTTATGGAGCTACTCTGTTTTCCTAGTACAAATGAAGTTATCACCCAGGCCTGAGGAGAAGGTGTGAAAGGGGGGCTTACTCTGTAGTCCTGGGTAAACAGCCCACCCCCAACCTCTCCCACATGTAGTAAGGACAGAAAGAATCCTCTTCATTAGCCTCTGTTCCCTAGTTCCCTAGCCTAATGCAGGTCCCCTGGTGAAAGTCAGGCCAACTTTACAGGAGTCAGACTGGAGTAAGTTGCTAGCTGCCTGCTCCCAGGGTAACTCCTATCTCTCATCCTGTACCTAGAGGTTTGCAGTGGTCTTTTATGGATGCTTTGGCTGGGCTAGCCCAAGGAGGTGTGGACACCCCTTAAGCCCCAGGTCTTGGTGAAAAAAATCCAGAGTTGCAGAGCTGCGGCAAAACCATAAGCCAGGTAGCACTGTTGTCCAGTAGTGTTGCCCCCCACCCCCCCTTGAAGATTAAAAACCTGAGAAATGAGGAGGCAAGCATAGAAAGCAAGTTTTATTTAAGAGAGAGAACAGAAGACTTCTCTGGAAAGAAGCCAGGACCCAGAGCTGGTGCCCCCAGGAGTGGGGGAGTCTTGTCTTCTTATAGACCCCCACCCTCTCTTTTCAGCGCACTGCCCCAAAAGAGCTACTCAGGGGGTAATTGCTCCTGTTGGGAAATATGATCCTTCCTATCCCCTGGAGGTGTTAGCAACTGGTTGATGGGAAGCGCAATCTACCCATTTCCTTTTCTTTGATAATCAGCTATCTGCCCTTTGCCCAGGACACCAAGACAAACATCTGGCAATGTGGGAGCCAGCCTACCATTTGATCCTGGAGTGGAGTCAGTGAGTCCCAGGATGTGTCCCTGCCCTTTTCCTTCTTGCAATAGCAGGAGTTAAACCAAATACTCTCTTCCCAAGAAAGAGGGAAATGCAAGTGGCTGCCAAGCTGCTGGAAAATAATTCCTGCAAGGTCTCCACCTCTCTGGTTCATGGTCAGCAGATAGTCTGAAACTGGAGGTTCAGGATGGGGCTTGTTGGCCCATTTCTTGATGAGTATTTCTGTTCCTAGGTTTTAGGCTTTTTTTTTTTAAGACACAAAGGGCGGGGTAGCGTGGGAGGGACAAGGATAGAGTTATATTTGAGATTCATGGAGTCATACCGCCATCAAGCGGAATATGTTTCTGGTGATTAGAGCCCAGCAGTGGGCAAAAGCCAAGGTACTAATATAGCCACCGCCGTCACTCCACAGTCATCCAGAGTGAAGGTGGACGATTAAGCCCTGGCTGGCACTTGTCTAGAGCTCCTTCCGAGGTCGAAGGGAACCCTGGCTCCTCCACCAGGGTACACAGTCTGGCAGTAGGCGGCCCGCCATGGCTGCCACAGGCTGCTGTCTTCCCGACGAGGAAAGGGGCCTCAGCATCACGGCTACCCCAGGCAGGGGCACCTGCAACTCCTCAAACAGACCCCAGACCCCAAGGCCAGACCTGAGCTCAGTCAGCAGCCAGCGGCTTCTCCTGGGCCCTCCCTAAAATGGCGCTGCGGGAAGCTCCGCCCCCTGGGCTGGTTGGTGCAGCACAGCTGCCTGCAGGGTCCCAGGGCTCCTGGATCTGTTGCTTTCCCTGGGTAGGGTCCCGAGGGCATGCAGTCTTCTCCCTATATTTTGGACCCCTGGTCAGATAGACTTTGCTAGGCCTAAGTCTAGCCTTCCCAGACCGTCCTTGCTCTCACATTCCCATCTCACACCAACTTGGTGCCAGGCTGCTGGCACAAGGTAAGTGTCCCTTGTGCCTGGGCTTTTCAGAAACCATTTCTGCTAGATGGAACCGTGGTTCTACAAATGACAGTAACTACTTACCTTACTTCCCATCGTGGCTCCTCTCCTCCATTCGTGGCTTGAAAAGCACCAGACACAGCACCCCGCCCCCCCTTTGCCACCCCGCTCTTCATCAGGGTTGCTGATGTCCTGCAGTTTGGCCCATTTGGGGCTTAACAAGGCTGTACCCTTCTTCCTTCCCTCTGGATTCACCCCTTGGTAGGGGTCCCTTTTTTCCATGTGTTTTCCAAATGTCCTCCACTGGCTCCTGGAGGTGCCAGGGTGGTTGGGGGATGTGTGTGTGTGTGTGTGTGTGTGTGTGTGTGTGTGTGTTGGGGGTGTGAGCATTTACATTCCCTTAGGAAGCTACATGTCCCACCTGTACAGGAACCTGGGCCTCCTTTTCTTTGGTATGCACTTCACTTCTCCCTGGGTAGAAACTCCCTGTAACCAAAGGAACAGGGATCTAGGGCCAAAGCTGTTAAGTCCAGGAAGGGGTGTGGAAGTGATTACAACATACCACAAAACCTCTCAGGTCAGGGTGGTTAGAAGAGATTCCCTCTGCCCTCAGGATACCTCCCTGATAGGACCCCAGGCACTCCTCTGTGCCTCAGGTGGTTGTGTCCCCTGTGGTGGGTTTCATGATTTTGTTTGTTAATATAACACATTCTTACATGTTCCCTAGGTGCCCCAAGGTGCAGGCATGGATAGCCAGGATGGCAGGCTCCAGTCCCATTAGGAGCAGGTGTCTGTATCATGCTCTGTGATTCTAGGTCCCCTCTGTGCTTTATCCCTTAGGGTGGGGTGGAGGTTGTGGGGGGTGGGTAGAAGTGGGAAGTTAGAGCAAGAAGCACAGTGCCTTCTATGAAAGTGGGGAGACTAGGGCCTATGAGTTATCCCCGTGCATAGATCTCTCCCTCTCTACCTGAGCACTAGGGACTCCTAATTATTCACCCTGGAAATTAAGTAAGAAGTGGAGGTGATAGATAGCAGAGTGGGAATGGGTAGGAGGGAGTGTGTTTGTGCAAGTATGCCTGTGTGTGTGTGTGTGTGTGTGTATGTGTATGTGTATGTGTGTGCACAGAGAAAGATAGACCCAGTTGAAGGGTTAAGTCAATTCTTGGTCACTTTGTGAGAGTTTCTTAAGCTCCACTCAACACTCAGTGCCTGGAAAGCAGTAGGCCTGGTGCATCATTCTCCAATATGCTGTAAGTCTCTTCTCTTCCTGGAAGTATAGGCTACAGTAAGAACACACTGAACTCTAGGCAAAATAATATAACTTATCAGAGCATCCCAGCATCCTGTAGTATCCTGTGGGTCCTTCAAACTTTGGTTCATGCTTCCACTCTAAGATGTTGCTTAAAGTAGGGCAACATTAAATATGGGGAGAAGAAACAAAAATCCAGCAGCAGCCAGGTACGGTGGTGCACACTTGTAAACCCAGTGGCTCGGGAGGCTGAGGCAGGTGGATTGTGAGTTCAAAGCAGCCTCAGCAACAGCGAGGCACTAAGCAACTTGGTGAGATCCTGTCTCTAAATAAAATACAAAATAGGGCTGGGGATGTGGCTCAGTGGTTGAGTAATCCCCAGTACCCCCCATCCACCCCCCAAAAAGCCAGCAGCAAATGCACCTGAGAACAGGAGCCACCTCCATCTACTGTC
>NW_026000255.1:759089-763971 GCF_001458135.2 Marmota marmota marmota | reverse complement strand
AAAAAAAAAAAAAAAAAAAAAAAGACAGTAGGTAGTTTGCTGAGGAATGTGACATGTCTGTCTACTTAAGCCAGGCAGAACTGCAGTTAAATTTCTTCTTGGCAAAGAAAGCATGCGGGGATCAGCACAGTGGGCCCATTTTATTGAATTATTCCCTTATACTCATGTCTGTCTGTTCCCTATCACTATCTGTTATCTGAGAAAAAGACTACCAGTTTCTGCTCTAAGCCTTAACAACCAGGTAATCCATGGAGAAATTCTGGCCTCTTCTTACTAATGAAAGAAGGGAGCTATCACCTAGGCCCAAGGAACAGTTATGAAAGTGGGGTGTACTTTGTAGTCCTGGGTAAACAGCCCTCCCACACTAACCTCTCCCACTGGCAGTAAAGACAGGAGAATACTCAGGCCATGAGCCTTTCAGGAGATGTGTTTTTTGGCCTTTTGCAGGTCCCCTAGTGAATGCCAGGTCAGCCTGCCAGGAGTAAGACTGGAGTGAGTTGGCAAGTGCATTCTGGGGAAGCTGCTCCTCCCAACCTGTGGCTGGAGTTTGCAGTGACTTTTCCTGGCTGCTTTGGCTGGGCTAGCCCAAGGTGGTGTTGCTACCACTGGTTATTGGTGATGAGTTCTGCTTCCTCACATGTTGAAGTTTGAACATTAGAGAAGCAGGCTGAGGCAAGCATATAAAGCAGGGTTTATTTAAAAAGGAGTAACACAGACTTCTCCCTGGAGGGAGAAGGGAGGGAATAGCTGGTATCCTAGTATTCCAAGAAGTGAGGGCATCCTGCCCCCTTTATACATCTAGACTTTCTTTGTTCTTCTGCCTTCTTCCCCATTCTCTCTTTCCTTCCTGTGATACCTGACTAGGCCCAGGTGATGCCAGTGGGGTAGCCAAAAGGTGAGAAGCAGATGGGCAGGGCTAAGGGCCAAATGGAGTGATTCAGGCAGGAAGCAGCCCAGGAGACATTAACTAATAACTTTTATAACTTCCTGTAGGGAGGGACAATTTATGGGACAGATTACCTTAGCAACAGGTTGGAGGAGGGGCAGGTTATCTCTTAAGGGTGGAGGGAGGGCTCTGAAGGCATTAACATTTCAATTCCTCTGGGTTGGTCTCCTACTTCCCAGACCCAAGTTGGCCTCAGATTTCTTATCTATACTGACTGCCTGTCTTTAATTCTGGCTTTAGTGTGGCCTCTATCTGAATCCCCAAGCCTTGGTCAAGAAACCCAGGGCTGCAGGAAAACCATGAGCCAGGTAGCACTCTGATCAGGACTTGGTCTTCTGTGGAGCCAGCCTGGGATTTGAATCCTGGAATGGAGATACAGTGAGCCCCAGGATGTGTCCCTTCCCTAGTTAAGTCAACTGGAGAGGATGTTGTGTGAGGAATTACAGGTGCCCCTGCTGGGGGAAGAAGGAAGAAAGGCTGCCAGGAAAGTAGATTCCTACAGGTTGTCCAGCCCTTGGTTCTTGAGCAGTTGGTCCTGTGAGTTCGTGGATCAGAGTGGAAGGTGGCTATTTTCTTGTTTTCTGTTTCTATCCTTCAGTTTTTAGATTTTTGTTTTTCAAGACCCAAAGGGTGGGGGAGCTTGCTACAGCACCAGGTAGCATTATAGTTGAGCTTTATGGAGCTATACTGCCATCAAGTGGAATATGTTTCTGGTGAGCTGAGCCACAAGGCAGCAGAGCCGGGTGGAAATCAGCAACACGCAGGAGACCAGGAACTGATCCACCGCCACTGTAAGCGAAAATGGATGATTATGCCCTGGCTGGCACTTGCCCTGTGCTCATTCAGAGGAGTAAGGGCACCTGGCTCCTCCGCCAGGGAACACAAAGGAAGAAAAGGTTGGCAGTGGAAGGCCCACCATAGTTGCTACAGGCAGTGGCCAGGGACAGCTTAGCGTAAACCATGTGGTCCCCCAAACCTCCAGGTTGCTGTGTACCCAGCAAGGAAAGGGGTCTCCCGGCCTCAGCATCCTGGCGGCCTCCAGCAGGGGCACCTGTAATTCCTCACACAGACCCCAGATCCCAAGGCCACCGAGCTCAGTCAGCAGCCAGCGGCTTCTCCTGGGCCCACCCCAAAAAGGCGCCCTGGGCTGGTTGGTGCAGCACAGCTGCCTGCAGGGTTCCAGGGCCCCTGGACCTGCTGCTTTCCCTGGGTAGGGTCCTGAGGGCAGGCAGGCTTCCCCCTGTGCTTTTGACTCCTGATGGGGAGACCCTTGCTTGACCAGCATCCGTTCTTCTCAGCCTGTCCTTGCTCTCACACCCCCATCCCACACCACCCTGGTGCCTGGCAGCTGGCTCAAGGTAAATGTCCCTTGTGCCTGGGCTTTTCAGAAACCATTTCTCCTGGTTGGACCTGCGGTTCCACAAATGACAGTCACTACTTACCCCACCCCAGCCTGCACTGTCTCCCTCCCTTTGTGTTCTGAAAAGCACCAGACATAGGACACCCATATCACCTTCAGATAGGCTGTGGACCTGCCTACTTGGCCACTCTGGGGGCAAACCAGGCTCTCCTTTTTTACCTTTGAATTCACCGATTGGTATGGGTTCTTGTGGACACAGACTGCCTGACCCAGTGTGCATCACCTAACTCCCTCCAATGGCCTTCCTTCATACACCCAACCACCATTCTCAGGGCAGAGGACATAAACATTCCCCTTGGAGCTGCATGTCCCTCTGGGACAGGAACTTGGGTCTCTTGTTTGTGTGCAACTCACTTTTCCTTGGGTAGGAAACTTCCTTGTGGCCACAGGGGCACAGGTTGGGGGGCCAGAACTGTCAGATCCAAGAAGGACAGCTGAAGTGGTTATAACATGCCAGAGAACCTGGCAGGACAAGGAGGTCATGGCACCTCCCTCAGAATCCAAGGCACTCCTTTGTGTCAGGGGGAAGGTGATCTCTCTGAGATGGGTTTCATGGGGGCCTCTCCTTGGAAGGCCTCCACTGTGCTCAGCATACTTCATTGGCTCACTGGTTGGGATTTAGGTGTTCCTTGACAGAGGCATGGGTAGACAGGCTGGCAGACTTCTATTCCACACCAGAAGTAGGTGCCTGTTCCATGCTCAGTAGTTCTAGATACCCTGAATATTTTATCTTCAGGTGGAGTTTAGATTCTGGCAGAGGGGTGGTGGGAAGCTGAATGCAGGAAGTCCTGTGCCTTCAGAGATGCTGAGGGGGTGGGGTAGAAGGCCTGTGAATTATGCCTACACACAGACCTGTGCACTTTGAACCAGAGCTCTGGTGCATTCTGATTATTCACCCTGGATATTAAGTGAGAAGTGGAGGTGGTAGATAGCAGGGCGGGAATGGGCAAGGGGGGCAGGTATGTTTGTTCAAGTATATTTCTTGTGATTCTCTGTATGTGGGTGTGCATGTAGAGAAGTTAGACCACCATTTGAAATTTTCCATGCAGATAGGCCACCTCAAGTAGCAGGACCTATATGAAGGGCTGGTTTGAAAGATATGTCCTGGTTACCTTATTGTGAAGGTTCCTTAGCCTAACTTCAATGCTCGTTGCCTGGAGAGTAGTGGGCCTGGTGCATCATTCTCCCATGTGCCAAATGTCTGCTCTCTTTCCAGAGGTGTAGACCATAGTGGGAATGCAGCCATCTCTTGCCAAAGTAAGCTTGACATTCCAGATCAACACAGTGCAATGGGGATACTCCCAAGTGTGGATTCAACCACTTGTCCATCCTTCCACTCTAATATGATGCTGGAAATAGAGCAACATTTAAATATGGGGAGAAGAAACCAAAAGCAAAGAATGCATATGTGAACAGGAACCACCTCTATCCACTCTCCTGTTACCTTTCAACTACTTTGAAGTTGTGTAGCAATCATAAGGTCATCTATTGCACCTGCTTAAAGCTGGGGAGAAAGAAATGCAGGGAGGTGGACTTTCAGGTGGTAGAATGCTCCCTCTTTGTCACAGGTCATCTTTTTTTTTTTTTCCCTTCACATTGAGCTGCACTCACTTCTCACTCTTGGAGATAGCTGAGCTTGTCTAAGTCTTCAGTTACATGCATCCGTATTTAAGCTGAGGTGAGCAGGTCTGTGCACCCACACACCCACACTCATACACAGTCGATCCCCAAGCCAGGCTCAGTGGGCTGGACCACTCGATTTGACTGTTCCCTCTGTTGCCCCCCTCACTTGACACTGTCTGCCTGTTTTCCCAGTTTAGCCTGGGGGACAAGGAGGAGGCAGTGCCATCATTGCACAAGAGACCTCTGGCTGGACAAGGCTTATACTATGGTCTCCAGGGGGTAAAAATGCAATCCTGGCTGGTGGTACTCTTTTCCTGTGAGGATAGTGGATGCCACTCCATGAACCACAAGTCCACTTGCTATTCAAATTATTCTGGTTCACTCTCCTACCTTCTGCTTCACTACAATTCTCTGTTCATTTTCCACTTGTTCCTCCCATGGCTTTCCATTACTGAGAGTCACTACCTGTTCTTCATTCTTACTTTGTGGAAATCAGGTTCTGGCAGGGTGTGTTGGGAGGAAGCAGGAGGACAAGGACAAAGAATAGAATGATTTCATTGCAAATCATAATGACTCTTGTTGATTGAGGGAGAGAGGGGCCATCCCCGCTTCTACCTAGCCTTGGGTACTATCCATGAAGATCTCATCTCCCTTGTATCTGGTTCATCCCCATTTCATGCCCACTTGTGTTCCCAGTACACTACGGTCTTGGGGAAGAGGATGGGGGAAGATGCAGGTCGGGTGGGGAGAGTCATTTTCTGGACCTCTGGCCAGTTGGAATGTGCTGATGACATAGCCAAGTCATGGTTCATATTTAGCCTTTGCCACTGCAAGTTCCTACAGGCCCATTCATGGTGCATTCCATTGACAAGAGCATTCTGGGGGGGGGGGGG
>NW_026000255.1:752746-756174 GCF_001458135.2 Marmota marmota marmota | reverse complement strand
AAAAAAAAAAAAAAAAAAAAAAAAAAATCCATCTGCATGTTACTTGTGAACAAATAGGTCACCGGATGTATGATCAGCAAAAGACCTCAAGACTTTTCTCTACTTGCAAGTCTTCTCCCCATGGAAGCTGGAAAGTTTCAAAGTTGGGCTAGGAGACACCACTTCAAGGTGTCCCCTGTGACCTTATCTTCCCCTCCAGTTCCACAACAGCATGGTATTCAATGTGTGCCTATAAACTGTCTCTGCCATTTCAACATGAACAGTCCCATTCACACAGGCAAGTACCCAGAGATATGGACACCTACCAATATACCAGGACACACTTTTACTCCCCTTCCCGCAGACTTGACTATCACTACTTATGTATATACCCAAAGACACAGAAGCCTAAGGCTTAGGTCATCCTTTGCCTGTGTCCACTTTTCCCTTTCCCTCTCTTACCACCCTCCAACAGAGTAGACACACACTCCACATCACTCACTAATCTGGTATCAGAAAAGGTCAGAACTTCTCTTCTTCAAGCCTTGTTAGGCTTCTCTTCTCCAAGCCTTATCAACCAAGTAAATCATGGGGGCAACTCTGGCTTCCTCTTTCAAATTAAAGGAAGGAAGCTATCACTTAGGCCCAAAGAGCAGGTGTGAAAGTGGAGCATACTCTGTATTCCTGGGTAAACTGTTCCCTTCCCAACCTCTTCTACTGACATTAAGGACCCAGGGAGTCCTCTGTTGAGAGGCCAGGAGCTTCTGATGTGTTCTTTGGCCTTCTGCAGGTCCCCTGTGAAGCCAGACCAGCTTACCAGGAGTCAGACTGGATTGTGTTGCTAGGTGCCTCTTCCCCAGGAAGCTTCTGCCTCCCAACCTGTGGTTGGAAGTTGCCTGGCTTTTCCTGGCTGCTTTGCTTGGGCCATTTGAAGGTGTTTGTGGCCTCTCCCTAGGCCTTGGTCAAGAAGCCTGGGGTTTCAGGAAAAAAAAACATGAATCTGCCTCTGGTTTGTGACCAGCACCTGGTGTGAGGAGCCAGCCTAGGATACAGATACTGGAGAGGAGTCACAGTGATCCTCAGGACAAGTCCTTTCCCTGTTCCTTCTTGCCAGAGCAGGAAGTGGGGAAGGCAAAAGAATGCCTGATCACTGGAACAGGATTTCTGAGGCCTCTGCACCTCCTAGTTCTTCAGTCGGTCCTGTGAGTTTGCAGGTCCAGTTGGGGCATGGTGGCCTCTTTTTTGCTTTCCATTCCTCATTCCCACATTTTAGACTGCTGCATTCTTTTTTTTAAGACGCAAAGGGCGGAGGGAGAGTGGAGTGGAGAGGCAAGTGGCAGCAACTTTGAGAAGTGTAGTGCTCTACCGCCATCAAGTGGAATGAGTTTCTGATGAGTGGAGCCGATTGGGCACCAGGGCCCAGTCCAGCCGCGCTCCGTGCAGGAATCAGGGCCGCGATCCACCACCGCCACTTGCCATCAACCCATGGCCACCGCGAACCAAGGTGGACGGTTACGCCCTGGCTGGCACTTGCCCCAGCTCATTCCAAGCACAAGGGACACCCTGACTCCTCCACCAGGAAGCAGGGAGGAAGAAAAGGCTGACAGTGGGCGGCCCTCCATAGCTACCACAGACTGCTATCTTCCCGGCGAGGAAAGGGGCCTCCTGCCCTCAGCGTGTGCTGACCTCAGGCAGGAGCACCTGCAACTCTTGACCTAAGACCTCAGACCGCAAGGCCAGAACTCAGCTCAATCAGAGGCCAGCTGCTTCTCCTGGCTCATCCTAAAATGGCGCCACAGGCAGCTCCGCCCCCTGTGCTGGTTGGTGCTGTTCTACTGCCTGGAGGGTCCCAGGGCCCCTGGACGGGCTGCTTTCCCTGGGTAGGGTCCTGAGGGCAGGCAGGCTTCCCCCTGTGTTTTGGACCCCTGGCCGGGGGAGACCCTTCCTTGGCCAGAGTACGCTTTTCCCAGCCCGTCCTTGCTCTTACATCCCCATACCACACCACCCTGGTGCCAGGCTGCTGGCACAAAGCAAGTGTCCCTTCTGCCTGGGTTTTTCAGAAACTATTTCCGCTAGATGTCACTGTGGTTCCACAAATAACAGTCACTCTTTCCCCCACCCCCACCTAGGCTTCCATTTCCTCCTTTTGTTATCTGAAAACACCAGAGAGGATGCCCGTGGCACCTTAAGTCAGGCAGTAGACCTTCCTTTCTTGGTCCCTTTCCTGGCATATCTGGCTCTCTGCTTCTTCCTTTTCTCTGGATTCACCTCTTGGTTTTTGTCCCTGTGGACACAGACCTACTTTTTCTCCCGTGCATTGCCCAATCTGCCTTCTATTGACTTGGGAAGGGGGTGGGGATGCACATTCCACATTTCCCTAGACAGCTGCTTGTCTCACCAGAGCAGGAACCAGGGCATCCTGTTGTTATGCATTTCACTTCTCCCTTGGTAGCCAAGTCCCTTGTGACCAAGGAGCCAAGGATCCACTGCAAAGGATCAGGTTAAAGACACCTGCTAAAGAACCTGATAGGACTGGGAGATAGGAAGGGTACCTCATCTCCTCAGGCCACCTTCCTCACAGGACCCCTCTGTACTCTCTGTGCCCCAGGTTTTTGTGCCCAACCTGAGATGTTTCATGAGTGCCTTTCTATGGAACGCTACTGGTGTTTCATACAATGCATTGACCCACTGGTTGGGATCTCGATGTCCCTGGTGCAGGCATAGGTAAGCCAGGCTGGCAGGCTTCAGTACTACACTAAGAGCAGTGCTTGTATCAAGTTAAGGGGTTCTAGGTCCAGTTGGTGTTTAATCCCTTAGGGTGGGGATGAGGTTGTGGGAGAGGGAAGGTTGGAGGATGGATGTTGGAAGTGGCTTGCCCTAAGTGAAAGTGTGGGAGTGAGAAGGCCCATGAATAATCCCTATACATAGATATTTCCCCTCTGAATCTGAGCTCTTGGGCCTCCTGATAAATCAGACATGGAGGAAGAAGATAGCAGGGTGGGAATGGGCATGAGGGCGATCTTTTAGTGCAAGTGTGCATGTGTGCCTCTGTGTGTGTGTTTGTGTGTTAGACCATCAGTTGAAAGGTTTCCATGGAGACAGGCCAGTTCAAGTATCAGGGCCTTTATGCAGGGCTGGTTTGGATGCCAAACAGTGATCTCTTTGCTGCGAGAGTTCTTTAAGGCTCCCTTTGACACTGCATGGAGAGAAGTGTGCCTGGTACACATATTCCAGTATGCCAGATGTCTCCTGTATTTCTGGAGGTGTAGGCCATAGTGGGAATGCACCAATCTCTAGGGCAATGAATTGACCTCCCAGAATATCATAGTGCCCTGGAATATCATCCTGTGGACCTGTTTAAGTATGGATTTAAGCTTTTGTCTATGCTTCTACTCTAAGATGTTGCTGAAAGTAGAACAACATTTAAATATGTGGAGAAGAAACCAAAA